>NC_079396.1:27087236-27119736 GCF_029220125.1 Pseudoliparis swirei
GAAATGAAAGTGGCAATGCTCAGCAGGAATGTGCAAGGGCAACAAGTACACACTATTTACAAATAAAAAACAACACAATATTTACAGTAAGTGTGTGTGTGTGTGTGTGTGTGTGTGCCTAAGAGGGGCAGTTGTGTGGGTCTATGTGGGGGTCCTGGTGAGGTCGGAGTTCACAATCCTGATGGCCTGAGGAAAGAAACTCCGTCTCAGTCTCTCTGTTCTTGCAGCGTGACTACGGAGGCGCCTGCCTGACCGCAGCAGCTGAAACAGTCTGTTGTTGGGGTGGTGAGGATCCTTCATGATCCTGCCGGCTCTGGTTCTGCACCTCCTGGTGTACAAGTCCTGCAGGGTGGGAGTGTAGTTCCAATAGTGCGCTCAGCCGAACGCACTACTCTCTGCAGAGCCTTCCTGTCCTGAGCGGAGCAGTTGCCAAACCAGGCTGTGATGCTTCCTGTCAGGACGCCTCTACAGCTCCAGAGTAGAAGGACTGAAGGATCCTCTGGGAAACTTTAAATTTCCTCAGCTGCCTGAGGTGGTAGAGGCGCTGCCTTGCCTTTCTCACCAGAGTGTCTGTGTTTGTTGACCATGTCAGATCCTCGGTGATGTGGACTCCCAGGTATTTATACCGCTCACCCTCTCCACAGTAGTCCCGTTAATCCCCAGTGGTGAGTACGTCCTCTGTTGTTGTACCCTCCTAAAGTCCACAATCAGCTCCTTAGTTTTGGTGACATTCATGATGAGGCTGTTGTCCTGGCACCAGAGTGACAGATCAGCAACTTCCTCCAGGTAGGCCTTCTCGTCGTTGTCGGAGATCAGGCCCACCACCACTGTGTCATCCGCAAACTTGATGATGGTGTTGAGCTGAACCTGGCCACACAGTCATGTGTGTACAGGGAGTACAGTAGGGGCTGAGGACGCAACCCTGGGGATCCTGTGTTCAGGGTGAGGGATTTGAGGTGTGTCTGCCCACCCTGACCACCTGTGGCCTGGCGGTCAGGAAGTCCAGGATCCAAGCACACAGGGGGTGTTCAGTCCCAGCTCAATCAGCTTGCCGGCCAGTCTGGAGGGACTATGGTGTTGAAAGCTGAACTATAATCAATGAACAGCAGTCTCACATAGCCCCCTCTGGCTGTCCAGATGAGAGAGTGTGTGTGCAGTACCTGGGAGACAGCATCATCCGTGGATCTGTTTGGGCGATAAGCAAACTGCAGCGGGTCCATGGAGGAAGGAGGAAGGCGCAGATGTAGTCCTTTATCAGCCTCTCAAAGCATTTCATGACCACCGAGGTGAGGGCCACCGGTCGGTAGTCATTCATACATGCTGGAGAAGCATTCTTGGGCACAGGGACAATAGTGGATCTCTTGAAGCAGGCGGGGACCACGGACTCAGCCAGGAGAGGTTGAATATTGTGGTGAACACTGGAGCTAGCTGGTTAGCACAGGTCTTCAGTACTCGCCCAGATATGCCATCTGGACCTGCAGCTTTCCTGGTGTTCACCCTCAACAGAGCCCTCCTCACACTGTGCTCGGTCACAGAGAGTGTGTGTTCATCCCCAGCGGTAGAACTCACCTCGGCTACGCTAACGGTGTTGTTGTTAGCCGGCGAGCTAGCGCTGTTGTTGCTAGCCTCAAACCGTGCATAAAATGAGTTCAGGTCGTCCGCTAGGGATGCGTCGGCACTCACCATAGCGCGGGGTCTGCTCTGGTAGTTTGTGATAGTCCGTAGCCCCTGCCATAGGCGCCTGGTGTCGCGCTGCTCCATCTATGAGCAGAGTTTCACGTGTTGTTTCAAACTTTAGGAAAACTAGAATAATGCAGAATTATATTTTCATTCAGCCAGAAGATGGGGCAATTTAAAAAAAAAGTATTTATTTATTTTCAAAATAAAATCACAATTAATTTCCGAATCCGTAAACATTAAATCACCTTTTTCCCCGGAGTGAAGTCAGCACACACACCTGAAGAAATAAAATAAATACATAAATAATGGCAAAATAAAAAACGGAAAAATTAATAAATAAAATAAAATAAATAAAATAAATAAAATAAATAAAATAAATAAAATAAATAAAATAAATAAAATAAATGAAATAAATGAAATAAATGAAATAAATAAAAGAAATAAAATAAGGAGAACAAAAATACAAATAATTACAAACTTCCCACGGGATTGATTGTGACTCCATTCTTGATCACCTGTATATCAGAAATACACCAGAGCGAGTTGTTATTTTTTCGGGGGCCTATTTCCTAGAGTCCTCTCTGCATGTGATGCGGCTGCAACGCTTAAAAAAGAAAAGCATGGAAAGTAGATCCGGCTCCCGGTAGAGCGGAGGCGTGAGCTGTCCTCCTCTTCTCTCGTCGGCTATTTACGGTTCTCGTTAACACCCCTCTCCATTTTGTTATGTACCATCCAGCCCCCTCCTCCCCCTCTCTACCCCCCCCTCTCTACGCCCCCCACACACATACACCCCCCCCCCCACACTGTACACCGAGGACTTAGTAGCGCTCGCCGTGGCCGATTCGCCACATCAACCAGATTACAATAAAAAAGATGTCTGGCCACCTCGTGGCCTTTCCCCTTGCCAAGCCTCAATACACACACACACACACCTACACACACACACACATACACATACACACACACCCACACACATACACACACACACATACACACATACACATATACACACACACACACACACACACACACACACACTCTTTGTGTGGCAGAAAATGTCAAACTACGTGTAAAAGGAAGTGTGATCTTTGCATCTTCTTCTCCTTTCTCCTTCTTCTTCTCCTTCTTCTTCTTCTTCTTCTTCTTCTTCTTCTTCTTCTTCTTCTTCTTCTTCTTCTTCTACCCCTCAACACACACACACACACACACACAACCCTGTACATGTTGGCTCCATGTCGGTAACATCTCCTCTCCTTCCTCTCTGTCCACAGGGGATTTTCCCAGTCAGCTACGTCCACTTGAAGAAATCCACCGTGACCAACAGAGGGTGAGTTCTACGACGTGTGAGTGTCATAAACGACCCTCGCTTAAGCCCCGCCTCCGACGCTGTGACCCTCCGCTGAGCTGTCACGAATGTATCTCATACCAGCTTTCATGAAACAAGTATCACTGTTACACAATTTACCCAAGGAGAGCTCCACATCCAACTGCTCTGGTTGTATAGAAGTCTAAGCTTCATGTGTTAAAGCTGCATTCACCCAATACACCGGGAGCTTCTGTTGGCACACACACACACACACACACACACACACACACACACACACACACACACACACACACACACACACACACACACACACACACACACACACACAGGCGGTCATCCACAGTTCCCCCGTGTGTGTGTGTGTGTGTGTGTTTTCACACCTCCATTATGTAACTTGTAGCCAGAGAGGAGATCTCATTGCTCTGCATGATTATTATTATTTATTTTTTCTCCCACATGTTTTAAAAAGTCGTCTTGAAGCTGCGACGTTCATTTGTGTGTTTTTGCGTAGTTTGAATAATTTACACTCGGCTCATTTAAAATGCTCCTCGCTGCCACACGGAGCTCTGAGTAAACAGAGTCACGGCTCATGTGTATAGTCTTTATTTAAAGGGACATGGCTCATGTGTATAGTCTTTATTTAAGGGGACATGGCTCATGTGTATCGTCTTTATTTAAAGGGACATGGCTCATGTGTATCGTCTTTATTTAAAGGGACATGGCTCATGTGTATAGTCTTTATTTAAAGGGACACGGCTCATGTGTATCGTCTTTATTTAAAGGAACATGGCTCATGTGTATAGTCTTTATTTAAAGGGACACGGCTCATGTGTATAGTCTGTATTTAAAGGGACACGGCTCATGTGTATAGTCTTTATTTAAAGGGACATGGCTCATGTGTATCGTCTTTATTTAAAGGGACATGGCTCATGTGTATCGTCTTTATTTAAAGGGACATGGCTCATGTGTATCGTCTTTATTTAAAGGGACACGGCTCATGTGTATAGTCTTTATTTAAAGGGATATGGCTCATGTGTATAGTCTTTATTTAAAGGGACACGGCTCATGTGTATAGTCTTTATTTAAGGGGACACGGCTCATGTGTATAGTCTTTATTTAAAGGGACACGGCTCATGTGTATAGTCTTTATTTAAGGGGACATGGCTCATGTGTATAGTCTTTATTTAAAGGGACATGGCTCATGTGTATCGTCTTTATTTAAAGGGACATGGCTCATGTGTATCGTCTTTATTTAAAGGGACATGGCTCATGTGTATAGTCTTTATTTAAAGGGACATGGCTCATGTGTATAGTCTTTATTTAAAGGGACATGGCTCATGTGTATAGTCTTTATTTAAAGGGACACGGCTCATGTGTATAGTCTTTATTTAAAGGGACATGGCTCATGTGTATAGTCTTTATTTAAAGGGACATGGCTCATGTGTATCGTCTTTATTTAAGGGGACATGGCTCATGTGTATAGTCTTTATTTAAAGGGACATGGCTCATGTGTATAGTCTTTATTTAAAGGGACATGGCTCATGTGTATAGTCTTTATTTAAAGGGACATGGCTCATGTGTATAGTCTTTATTTAAGGGGACATGGCTTATGTGTATAGTCTTTATTTAAAGGGACATGGCTCATGTGTATAGTCTTTATTTAAAGCGACATGGCTCATGTGTATAGTCTTTATTTAAGGGGACATGGCTCATGTGTATCGTCTTTATTTAAGGGGACACGGCTCATGTGTATAGTCTTTATTTAAGGGGACACGGCTCATGTGTATAGTCTTTATTTAAAGGGACATAGCTCATGTGTATCGTCTTTATTTAAGGGGACATGGCTCATGTGTATAGTCTTTATTTAAAGGGACACGGCTCATGTGTATAGTCTTTATTTAAAGGGACATGGCTCATGTGTATAGTCTTTATTTAAAGGGACATAGCTCATGTGTATCGTCTTTATTTAAGGGGACATGGCTCATGTGTATAGTCTTTATTTAAAGGGACACGGCTCATGTGTATAGTCTTTATTTAAAGAGACACGGCTCATGTGTATAGTCTTTATTTAAAGGGACATGGCTCATGTGTATAGTCTTTATTTAAAGGGACATGCTCATGTGTATAGTCGTTATTTAAGGGGACATGGCTCATGTGTATAGTCTTTATTTAAAGGGACACGGCTCATGTGTATAGTCTTTATTTAAAGGGACACGGCTCATGTGTATAGTCTTTATTTAAGGGGACATGGCTCATGTGTATAGTCTTTATTTAAGGGGACATGGCTCATGTGTATAGTCTTTATTTAAGGGGACATGGCTCATGTGTATCGTCTTTATTTAAAGGGACATGGCTCATGTGTATAGTCTTTATTTAAGGGGACATGGCTCATGTGTATCGTCTTTATTTAAAGGGACATGGCTCATGTGTATCGTCTTTATTTAAGGGGACATGGCTCATGTGTATAGTCTTTATTTAAGGGGACATGGCTCATGTGTATCGTCTTTATTTAAGGGGACATGGCTCATGTGTATCGTCTTTATTTAAAGGGACATGGCTCATGTGTATAGTCTTTATTTAAAGGGACATGGCTCATGTGTATAGTCTTTATTTAAAGGGGCATGGCTCATGTGTATAGTCTTTATTTAAAGGGACATGGCTCATGTGTATAGTCTTTATTTAAGGGGACATGGCTCATGTGTATCGTCTTTATTTAAGGGGACATGGCTCATGTGTATCGTCTTTATTTAAGGGGACATGGCTCATGTGTATCGTCTTTATTTAAAGGGACATGGCTCATGTGTATAGTCTTTATTTAAAGGGGCATGGCTCATGTGTATAGTCTTTATTTAAAGGGGACACGTACAGTTACAACATGATGTCCCCATCTGATGCTCTGGAGTGTAGCTACATAGATACTTTACATCTGTAGTCCCTTAACAGACAATAACAAACAAAACAACAACAAACAAAACAATAACAAACATTAAACAATATATATACACGCACACTCGCATACTGTACGTACACACACACACGCACACACACACTCGCATACGCACACACACACAGACATATACGCACACTCGCATACGCACACACACACGCACACACACACACACACACACAAAGGTCACAGTGAGGTCACACTTTCTGAAATGTCACTTATAAATAAATAAACCGTCGCTGTCAGGCTGATGCTCGTTTGTACTCACACTGGTGTACCCGTGTGTGTGTCTCTGTGTGTGTGTGTGTGTGTGTGTGTGTGTGTGTCTCCGCTGCAGGCTGTGTGAGACCGTGGTGCCCCTGGAGGACCCCATCATCACAGAGACCACCTCCACGCTGCAGGAATGGGGGGTCCTGTGGAAGCAGCTCTATGTGGTCAGTTTGGAGACGGCTCCTGTGGATACCCCCCCCCCTCCTCTTACCCCCCCCCCCCCCCGCCCTTTTCATTTTCATATTCCAGATCTACTCAGGAGCAGAACACAGATAGCGGCCTCCACAGACCCGTCGGATGCAGTTTCACAGCCTGTCAATCAGCCTCCAATAGACTTAAGCCCCGCCCCCTCACAGCGCCTCATCCCGGAGGCGCCGGCTCAGCTCGCCGCCTCCGGTCCGCCTCTAAAAAAGAAATAAGAGTCCTTAAATCCTGTGACGCGTGTCGAAGGGGGGGTCGGGGGTCGGGGGGTCGGGTTTGTTGCGTAACCTCTCTCACGCTCGATGGACCCGGGAGCCTGAAGGCATCACGCTGATGATGTAACTTCCTCTGAAGCTCGACTGATGCGAAGCGCTGATGATGAGATGTACAGCATTTATACTTATACTTATATACTTATATGCCTTATACTTATATACGTATACTTATATACCTTATACTTATATGCCTTATACTTATATACCTTATACTTATATACGTATACTTATATACCTTATACTTATATACGTATACTTATATACCTTATACTTATATACCTTATACACGTATACTTATATACCTTATACTTATATACGTATACTTATATACCTTATACTTATATACCTTATACTTATATACCTTATACTTATATACGTATACTTATATACCTTATACTTATATACCTTATACTTATATATGTATACTTATATACCTTATACTTATATACCTTTTACTTATATACGTATACTTATATACGTATACTTATATACCTTATACTTATATACCTTATACTTATATACCTTATACTTATATACCTTATACTTATATACCTTATACTTATACTCCTTATATACCTTATACTTATATACTTTTGCTGCAGAAGAAAGGAGGTCATGAGGAGGTCATGAAGAGATCATGAGGAGGTCATGAGGATGAGGAGGTCATGAGGATGAGGAGGTCAGGGGGAGGTCATGAGGATGAGGAGGTCAGGAGGAGGTCATGAGGATGAGGAGGTCATGAGGAGGTCATGAGGATGAGGAGGTCATGAGGAGGTCATGAGGATGAGGAGGTCAGGAGGAGGTCATGAGGAGGTCATGAGGATGAGGAGGTCAGGAGGAGGTCATGAGGAGATCATGAGGATGAGGAGGTCAGGAGGAGGTCATGAGGATGAGGAGGTCATGAGGAGGTCATGAGGATGAGGAGGTCAGGAGGAGGTCATGAGGAGGTCATGAGGAGGTCATGAGGATGAGGAGGTCAGGAGGAGGTGACCCGTGTCTCCCCTCCCCCACAGAAGCACAAGGTGGATCTGTTCCACAAGCTGCGCCACGTGATGAACGAGCTCATCGACCTGCGGCGGCAGCTGATCCAGGGTCACCTCGCCCAGGACCAGACCCGGGAGATCAAGAGGCACATCACCGTGAGGCTGGACTGGGGCAACGAGTGAGTTACAGAGGGGGGGAGGGGGGGGAGGGAGAGAGAGATCAAGGGGCACATCACCATGAGGCTGGACTGGGGCAACGAGTGAGTTACAGAGGGGAGGGGAGGGAGGGAGGGGGAGAGAGAGATCAAGAGGCACATCACCGTGAGGCTGGACTGGGGCAACGAGTGAGTTACAGAGGGGGGAGAGAGAGAGAGATCAAGGGGCACATCACCGTGAGGCTGGACTGGGGCAATGAGTGAGTTACAGAGGGGGGAGAGAGAGAGAGATCAAGAGGGAGTCGGAGAGGGAGATGGAGGGAAATGGAGAGAGGGGGAGGGGGCGGGGAGTAGAGAGAGAGGGAGGGGGAGTGGGGGAGAGAGAGGAGGAAGGGAAGGAGAGAGAGAGGGAGGTGGGGGGATAGAGAGGGAGATGGAGAGAGGGAGAAAGGGAGAGAGGGAAGGAGAGAGAGACATACGACCCCCAGTTTATATGTTAAGTTATAAGTTGTTGTGTTTTTGTATCTTTACTGAATCCTATGAAACCTCATTTCCATTTAATTTGAGGCTGGGGGACAACTGATAATAATATTAATAATAATAATTTAATGATGCGCTGCTAGAGTTTAAACTAATTAACAATACATTATGATAATAACAAATGCGTTCATTATGCAGAATGGCCCCTTCTTTAGTATATTATATATTTAAATGACATCATTAAATATTGAAATGATGCATTAATATATTATTATTAGTGTGTTAATGTTGCAGCTGTTCAACGATGAGCAGTTTTCTTAATGTGAAATCTCAAAAAAGAAAAGTTGAAATATACGTCTATTATCATATTATTATAATAATATTATTATTATTATATCATTAATATATTATCATCATATAATAATATATTATTATTATAATAATTATTTCTAATATTATTATATTATTATTATTATTATAATTAGTATTTTTAATATTATTATATTATTATTATATTACCACTAGACTAAATCGTGGCTGCTGAGTAGTTGCCAGGCAACCAGCGGAGACAACAGGAAGTCCCTGTCTCATTACATCACCAGTGAAACAGAGCGAGGTCAGCTTCCTGTCTGCAGCCTTTGTGCTAAGCTAAAGCTAAAGCTAAGCTCTCTCTCTCTCTCTCTCCCCCTCCCTCCCTCACTCTCTCTCCCCCCTCTCTTTTCCCCACTGTGGGACTAATCAAGGATTATCTTATCTTATCGTATAAAGAGTTAAAGTGAAAGGAGGCGGACGGTTCCCATCACCTTCAATCAGCTCATATTATGGGATGGCTCCTGATCCTTTCCTCTGCCTCCTCCTCCAGGCACTTCGGCTTGGACCTGGTGCCCAGGAAAGAGTTTGAGATGGTGGATCCGGACCAGATCAGCATCTCAGAGCTGCACAAGCTGGTACTGATGCTGCTCCGCCAGACCGGCTACACCATCACCCACTACACCATCACCCCTACACCATCACCGGCTACAACATCACCCCTACACCATCACCCGCTACAACATCACCCACTACACCATCACCCCTACACCATCACCCACTACACCATCACCCCTACACCATCACCCCTACACCATCACCCGCTACAACATCACCCCTACACCATCACCCGCTACACCATCACCGGCTACAACATCACCCCTACACCATCACCCCTACACCATCACTTTATTATTTACTTACTTACATACTTACTTACCATCACCCCTACACCATCACTTTATTATTTACTTACTTACATACTTACTTACCATCACCCGCTACACCATCACTTTATTATAGTAAACACTGTGTATTCTGTGACGGATGGAAAATAAATCCAATCACAAGTCAGGAGAGGCGGAGTCATTACCCCGGAGACCCACCACGATCACATACTTACATACTTACTTACAAACTTACATACTTACTTATGTATTTACTTACTTACATACATACATACTTACATACTTACTTATGTATTTACTTATTTACATACATACATACTTACTTACATACTTACTTACTTACATACATACTTACTTACATATTTACTTACTTACATACATACATACTTACTTACATACTTACATACTTATTTACATACTTACTTACTAACATACTTACTTATGTATTTACTTACTTACATACATACATACTTACATACTTACTTACATACTTATTTACTTACATGCATACTTACTTACATATTTACTTACTTACATACATACATACTTACTTACATACTTATTTACATACTTACTTACATACATACCTACATACTTACTTACATACTTACTTACATACATACTTACATCCTTACATATTTACTTACTTACATACATACATACTTACTTACATGCATACATACTTACTTACATACTTTCTTACTTACATACTTACAGACTTATAGAATACTTATTTACTTACATACTTACATACTTATATACTTACTTAATTATTTACATACGTACTTACTTACATACTTATTTATTATTTACTTACTTAATTACTTACATACGTACTTACTTACATACATACTTACATACTTATTTATTAATGTGTGTGCATGTGTGTGCAATGTGTGTGTGTGGGCCGACAATACTGGCTTTGTCCTCTCCCACTCACTCACGCAGACTTCCTTTCAGCACTGCACAGTCTCTCAGGTAGTGTGTGTGTGTGTGTGTGTG
Organism: Pseudoliparis swirei; assembly: GCF_029220125.1. Taxonomy (NCBI): domain Eukaryota; kingdom Metazoa; phylum Chordata; class Actinopteri; order Perciformes; family Liparidae; genus Pseudoliparis; species Pseudoliparis swirei. The sequence goes on from NC_079396.1 coordinate 27,097,774, forward strand.
TTAGGGTGTGTGTGTGTGTGTGTGTGTTAGGGTGTGTGTGTGTGTGTTAGGGTGTGTGTGTGTGCCATGGTGTGACCGACCTATCTGACCCCTGCTCTCTTTCTCTCTCTCTCTCTTTCAGCACGTGTCCAGCAGACACTGTGGTCAGCAAAGCACAAACCAGGTATGTATATATATATATATATATTTATATATATATATAAATATATATATAAAGTTTACCAACAATAGATCATCAGATCCTTTTCTTCATCCTGTGCCGAGTCATCTTCATATCGCTCATTCTGTATTTCTCTATTCTTTCCCTGCTGAGCTGATGAGGGAACTCCCTCTCTCCTTCTTTAGAACTCCCTCTCTCCTTCTTTAGAACTTCCTCTCTCCTTATTTAGAACTCCCTCTCTCCTTCTTTAGAACTCCCTCTCTCCTTCTTTAGAACTCCCTCTCTCCTTCTTTAGAACTCCCTCTCTCCTTCGTTAGAACTCCCTCTCTCCTTCGTTAGAACTCCCTCTCTCCTTCTTTAGAACTCCCTCTCTCCTTCTTTAGAACTCCCTCTCTCCTTCGTTAGAACTCCCTCTCTCCTTATTTAGAACTCCCTCTCTCCTTCTTTAGAACTCCCTCTCTCCTTATTTAGAACTCCCTCTCTCCTTCTTTAGAACTCCCTCTCTCCTTCATTAGAACTCCCTCTCTCCTTCTTTAGAACTCCCTCTCTCCTTCGTTAGAACTCCCTCTCTCCTTCTTTAGAACTCCCTCTCTCCTTCTTTAGAACTCCCTCCCTCCTTCTTTAGAACTCCCTCTCTCCTTCTTTAGAACTCCCTCTCTCCTTCTTTAGAACCCCCTCTCTCCTTCTTTAGAACTCCCTCTCTCCTTTAGAACTCCCTCTCTCCTTCTTTAGAACTCCCTCCCTCCTTCTTTAGAACTCCCTCTCTCCTTCTTTAGAACTCCCTCTCTCCTTCTTTAGAACTCCCTCCCTCCTTTAGAACTCCCTCTCTCCTTCTTTAGAACTCCCTCTCTCCTTCTTTAGAACCCCCTCTCTCCTTCTTTAGAACTCCCTCTCTCCTTCATTAGAACTCCCTCTCTCCTTCTTTAGAACTCCCTCTCTCCTTCTTTAGAACTCCCTCCCTCCTTCTTTAGAACTCCCTCTCTCCTTCTTTAGAACTCCCTCTCTCCTTCTTTAGAACTCCCTCTCTCCTTCTTTAGAACTCCCTCTCTCCTTCTTTAGAACTCCCTCCCTCCTTCTTTAGAACTCCCTCTCTCCTTCTTTAGAACTCCCTCCCTTCTTCTTTAGAACTCCCTCTCTCCTTCTTTAGAACCCCTCTCTCCTTCTTTAGAACCCCTCTCCTTCTTTAGAACTCCTCTCTCCTTCTTTAGAACTCCCTCCCTCCTTCTTTAGAACTCCCTCTCTCCTTCTTTAGAACTCCCTCCCTCCTTCTTTAGAACTCCCTCTCTCCTTCTTTAGAACTCCCTCTCTCCTTCGTTATAACTCCCTCCCCCCTTCTTTAGAATGAGGTTTTTCAATGTCTAAGAAACAAAAACGTTAACATCTCAGACATGTCACTAAGGGCACATTCAAATAATCAAACCCATGTTCTTGGAGCTTGTTGGGGTCAGAAGCCCCTCGATGATGTCACCTGGAGACACAGCCCCCCCCCCCTCCACAAACTCACATTCCTTTATAGAAGAACATAGCTGAGGATCAAACACATGACCTCTGTCACCTTATAACCCCTGCTATCACCACGGAGACCCATCACCACCGCTCACTTACTCACTTACATATTTACTTACATACTTAGTTACATACTTACTTACATACTTAAATACTTACACACTTACTTACATACTTACTTATGTAATTACTTACATTCTCACATACTTAATTACATAGTTACTTACTTAGATACTTACATACTTACTTAAATACTTACATACTTACATATTTACAAACATACTAACATACTTATTTACTTACATACTTACATACTTACTTACTTACATACTTACATACTTACTTACATACTTACTTACATACTTACATACTTACATACTTACATACTTACTTACATACTTGCTTACATACTTGCTTACTTACATACTCACATACTTACTTGCTTGCTTACATACTTACTTACATACTTACATACTGACATTAATACTTACATACTTACTTACATACTTACATACTGACATTACTACTTACATACTTACTTACATACTTACATACTTACTTACATACTTACATACTTACATACTGACATTAATACTTACATATGCTTACATACTGACATTACTACATGCTTACTTACATGCTTACATACTACATACTACACACATACTGACATGCTTACATACTTACACTTACACTTACTACTTACTTACTTACATACTGACATTAATACTTACACATACTTACATACTTACACTGACATACTTACATACATGCTTACATACTTACATACTGACATACATGCTTACATACTTAGATACTTACTTACATACTTACATACTGACATTTACATACTTACATGCCACTGACACATACTTACATACTGACATGCACACTTACATACTGACTTACATACTTACATACTTACATGCTTACATACTGACATTAATACTTACATACTTACATACATGACTTACATGCTTACTTACATGCTTACATATGCTGACATTACTACATACTTACATACTTACATCCTGACATTAATACTTACTTACATACTTACATACTGACATTACTACTTACATACTTACATACTGATTACTACACACATGCTTACATGCCACACTTACATGCCTTACATACTTACATACTGACATTAATACTTACATACTGACATTAATACTTACATACTTACATACTTACATACTGACATTAATACTTACATACTTACATACTGACATTAATACTTACATACTTACTTACATACTTACATACTGACATTAATACTTACATACTTACTTACACACATACTTACTTATAAACTTACTTATTTACATACTCACATACTTACTTACAAACTTACTTACTAACATCCCCCCCCTCCCCAAAGGATCAAGCTCACACTTCCTGATAGAGAAGTAAAGCTGAGGGTTAAACACATGCGCTCTGTCACTTTCTAACCCCTGCCGTCGTCCAATCACAAGTCAGGAGAGGCGGGGCAATTACCACGGAGACCCACCACCACCGCGTCCGACCCGGAGGCCGCGGGGCCAGAAAGACGGCCGCACACCACGGAGGACACAGTAACACACATAGGCCAGCGGGTTGGTCCACTTTCAGCTCTTTTTTTTTAGCATTTTAGCAATCAGACCTAAAGAACATTTAATCAGTATTCACACTGTCATCTCAATCAAGTGGACGTTGTCATGAATGCTCCGCCCCTTCAGAGCTGCAGTCTCCATCATTCATTCATCCATTCATCTTCTTGTCACGCGCACGTCTCCTGTACACGTGCACGTGACAGAGCTTATCAATGAATTATTACCTGTATTGATCTGTTGGAATGAGCTCATCAGTACAGGAGGGGGGGGGGGGTACTTACTTACTTACTTACCTACTTACTTACCTACTTACTTACCTACTTACTTACTTACATTCGTACTTACATACGTACATGCATACATACTAACTTACATACTTTCTTACACACATACTAACTTACATACTTACTTGCAAACATACATACTTACTTACATACTTGCATATATACATACTTACTTACATACTTACATCCATCCATACTTACTTATATACTTACTTACTTACGTACATACTTACTTACATACTTACTTACATTCATACTTACATATTTACATTCATACATTCATACATTTACAAACTTAAATATATACTTACGTACATCCTTACTTACGTTCTTACTTATATACTTACACACTTACATAATTGCTTACATACTTACTTACATACATACTTACATACTTACATACATACTTACATACTTACATACTTACATACTTACATACTTACATACTTGCCTACATACTTACCTACATACATACTTACATACTTGCTTACATACTTACATACATACTTACTTACATACATACATACTTACATACTTACTTACATACTTGTACACTTACATGCCATTACATACATACTTATGCTTACATACATGCTTACATACTTACTTACATACTTGCTTACATACTTGCTTACTTACTTACATACTTGCTTACATACTTGCTTACATACTTCCATACTTACATACATGCTTACATGCCTTACACATGCTTACTTACTTACATGCTTACATACTTGCATACTTACATACATACTTACTTACATACATACATACTTACATACTTACTTACATACATACTTACATACTTGCTTACATACTTACATACATGCTTACATACTTACATACATGCTTACATACTTACTTACATGCTTACATACTTGCTTACATACTTACATACATACTTACATACATGCTTACATACTTACATACATGCTTACATACTTACATACTTACATACTTACATACATGCTTACATACTTACATACATGCTTACATACTTACATACATGCTTACATACTTACATACATGCTTACATACTTACATACTTACATACATGCTTACATACTTACATACTTACATACATGCTTACATACTTACATACATGCTTACATACTTACATGCTTACATACATGCTTACATACTTACATACATGCTTACATACTTACATACATGCTTACATACTTACATACTTACATACTTACATACTTGCTTACATACTTACATACATACATACTTACATGCTTACATACTTACATACTTACATACATGCTTACATACTTACATACTTACATACTTACATACTTGCTTACATACTTACATACTTACATACTTACATACATACTTACATACTCCCCCCCCCTCATTCCTCCTCTCCCGTCTCCAGGGCGACGGCACGAGGCAGCAGCGTCATGGCGACGGCGGTTGCCGCGTGCCCGTGTCTCACCACCTGTTCATCAACCTGAAGAGCTTCACCTACAACAGCATCAGCGAGGACGCCGACGTCTTCTTCTCTCTGTATGACGCGCGCGAGGCCAAACAGATCAGGTACGTGCAGGGAGGGGCCTAACTGGGGTGGGGTACTGTGTGTGTGTGTGTATGGGGGGGGGGGGGGTCTCGTTTCACAATAGACCCACAATTGAGGCGGTATAGCAACTTTACTTACACACTTACACACTTACATACTTACTTACCTACTTATACACTTACATACATACTTACTTACTTACATACTTACTTAAATACTTACATACTTACCTACTTATTTACATACTTACATACATACATACTTACATACATACTTACCTACTTACTTACATACTTACATATATACTTACATACTTACCTACTTACTTACCTACTTACTTACATACTTACATACATACTTACATACTTACATATATACTTACATATATACATACATACTTACCTACTTACTTACTTACATACTTACTTACATACTTGCTTACTTACTTACCCACAATGCAGTCTGTCAGACACTCGTTGAAGCCGTGAAACTCACTTCCTGTTTGCAGTGAGAAGTTCATGGTGAAGCTGAACAAGAACGGAGGACCGAAGAACCCAGAGAAGGTTGACCGCCTGTGTGCCCTCTTCACGGTAACACATGTTTCATATCATGTTTCACAACACATGTTTCATATCACATGTTTTATATCACACGCTTCACAACACATGTTTCACAACACATGTTTCATATCACATGTTTCATATCACATGTTTCACAACACATGTTTCATAACACATGTTTCATATCACATGTTTCATATCACATGTTTCATATCACATGTTTCATATCACATGTTTCAAAACACATGTTTCATAACACATGTTTCATATCACATGTTTCATAACACGTTTCATATCACATGTTTCATAACACATGTTTCATAACACATGTTTCATATCACATGTTTCATATCACATGTTTCACAACACATGTTTCATAACACATGTTTCATATCACATGTTTCATATCACATGTTTCATTATGTCATGATGACATGTCGTATATCACAAGATTGGGCATTGAATTATGAACATGTTGGCATTAGTTGCATGCCAATTGGATAAAAATTGACCGTGCTAAGGTAAAAATTAGATTTGGACCTTTTCATGACCTTGACCTTTGACCCGATTGATCACAAAATCTAATGAAATGGTCCCCGGATAATAACGAATCATCCCACCAAATTTCATGCGATTCGGTTTAATTTTTTTTTAGTTATGCGAGTAACACGCATACAAATAAATAAATAAATACACGGCGATCAAAACATAACATAAGGTAAACATGCACTGAAACAAGGAGCATTAAGTTTGACAAGTTCACCTTATAAAACCATAAATACCGTGAGGAGAAGGAGACTTCAAGATGTCTATTCTATTACATAACACGTGTTGTGTTGATATTTATATTATTGTGTACTTTCTTTGTAAATAAGTGACGTATTTCTTCCTATTTGTCTCCAGGACCTGAGCAGCAAAGACCTGAAGAGAGACCTGTACATCGTGGCTCACGTCATCAGGACCGGTGCGTGGCTTTATTCTAGAAGTTTAGTTTATCTGAGCTGCTTCTCCTCGAACACACGCAGAACCATGGAGGTTCCATCTGGAACCAAAAATGGTTCTTCAGAGTGATGCCGTAGAAGAACCACTTCTGGTTCCACAAAGAACCTCTCAAACCAGGGTTCTGTAAAGAACCATTTCATTAAAGAGTTCTTCGAAGAACCTATAAAGGTGTCTCAAAGAACCTTCTAAAGATAGTTCTTTAAGGCACCATATCTGGTTCCACAGAGAACCTTCAAACATGGTTTTTTAAGGCATCATATCTGGTTCCACAGAGAACCATCAAAACATGGTTCTTTAAGGCACCATATTTGGTTCCACAGAGAACCTTCAAAACATGGTTCTTTAAGGCATCATATCTGGTTCCACAAAGAACCTTTCAAACCAGGGTTCTTTAAAGAACTATTTCCTCAAATAGTTCTTCAAAGAACCTATAAAGGTGTCTCAAAGAACCTTCGAAACATGGTTCTTTAAGGCACCATATCTGGTTCCAAATAGAACCTTCAAAACATGGTTCTTTAAGGCACCATATCTGGTTCCACAGAGAACCATCAAAACATGGTTCTTTAAGGCACCATATTTGGTTCCACAGAGAACCTTCAAAACATGGTTCTTTAAGGTACCATTTCTGGTTCCACAAATAACCAGGGTTCTTTAAAGAACCATTTCCTTAAAGAACCTAGACAGGTGTCTCAAAGAACCTTCAGAACATGGTTCTTTAAGGCACCAGTAGGTGATGAACCACACAGCCTTTTAAGGAACCATTTGAGAACCATCCCCCCCCCCCCCCCCGCAGGCCGCATGCTGCTGAACGACTCAAAGAAAGGACCGCCTCACGTTCAGTACCGGCGGCCGTACGGCTGCGCCGTGCTCGCCATGAGCGACGTGTTCCACACCATCACCGACCTGAAGGAGGAGAAGGACTTCGTGCTCAAGGTCTACACGTGAGTACACGGCGAGGAAACACGGCGAGGAAACACGCCGAGGAAACACGGCGAGGAAACACGCTGAGGAAACACGCCGAGGAAACACGGCAAGGAAACACGCCGAGGAAACACGTGAAACAATGTTTACTTTATGGAAGTTAATAAATAAAGGCGGCGAGGCGGGAATGTTCTGGCGCTCCGGTGTCGGTGCCCGGAATGATTATGAAGTGTCCTCTGGAAAAAATCAATATAGAGAGAGAGAGAGAGAGAGGGGGAGGGAGAGGGGGAGGGAGAGAGATATGACACTTAGATAATGGAGCAAAGTTAGAGGACGAAGAACAGAAACAACGAGCTCAGCAGATTCTCATCAGGCCCCAGAACGTCTCCCTGTGTCCTCTAATGGGGTCAGAGGTCATCCACACACTGTGTGTGTAAGTGTGTGTGAGTGTGAGTGCGTGTGTGTGTGAGTGTGAGTGTGTGTACGTGTATGTGTGTGTGTGTGCATGTGTGTTTGAGTACGTGTGTATGTGTGTGTTTTTTGGTGGGGGGGGGGAGAAGAGGAGGAAGAGGAGGAAGAGGAGGAGCACTTCTTCCCTTTCATATTAAGTGTCGGTGATTCCGTGCGGCTGCCTCCAGACTGTCGGCTCCTGTAACCCCGGGAGCCTTCAGGAGGGGGGGGGGGGTTAAGAGGGGGAGGAGGGGCTTCTGGAGGGTGGGGGGGGGAGTCACAGTAATGTAACAGGCATGGTAGAGGCTGTCAGGTCTGATTAGTGAGCTGTGCATTTGGGCTAATGTGCCACTTGCTAGCCCCTCCCCCCCCCTCTCTCCCTCCTTTCTCCCCCCCCCCCTCCTCCTCCTCCTATACCTGCTTCTCCTGAGGAGGAGATCGGCTCTGGGACTCATGCTGTTCGTGTAGTTTCTCCTCCGTCCGCTCGATGCCGATCCCCCTCCCCTCCATCTGGGCCCGCTAATGGGTGCGTTGTTAACGCCCCCCCCCTCTCCCCCCTTTTCCCCTCCAGGTGTAACAACGAGAACGAGTGGCACCAGATCCAGGAGAACATCATCCGCAAGTCCAACACCAAGTACTCAGCTCCCAGCACCAACTACGGTAAAGAAGTAGAATACATAGACATACAAATATATATATATGTGTATATAATCCTGTATATATATATACATATACATATATATATATACACATATATACTGTATATATATGTGTATATAATCCTGTATATATATATATACATATATACTGTATATATGTGTATATAATCATATATATATATATAGGTATATATATATACACGGGATTATCCTTTATTATATATTACTCCCTTCACTGTCTTAACTTCAATTCCTCTCCTCCCCCCTCTCCTCCCCCTCTCCCCCCCTCCCCCTCCCCCCCAGGCCTCATCATCTCCCTGCAGCTGCTTCGGGGTGAGCTGGATCAGATCAGACGGGAGAACCAGGCCGTGTTCAACAGGGCGCTGGCTCTCACGCGCAAGCTGGGCTTCCCCGACGTCATCCTGCCAGGTGAGGAGGAGAGAGGGAGAGAGAGAGAGAGGTAGAGAGGGGGAGAGAGAGGGGGAGAGAGAGAGAGAGAGAGCCAGTGAGAGAGCAGTGGTGGGGTTAAAGATCTTATAAAAGTATATGTCTTTTCCTCCCCTTTCTCCTTCTTTCTTTCTTCTTCTATTTCTTCTTCTATTTCTTCTTCTTCCTCTCCTCCTCCTCCTCCTCCTCCTCCTCTTTATTCTCCTTCTTTTTCTCCTTCTTCTCCTTCTTCCTTTCCCCCTTCTTCTTCTCCTTCTTGTTTTTCTCCTCCTCCTATTTCTTCTTCTCCTCCTCCTTCTCCTCCTTTTTTTATTTCTTCTTCTTCTCCTCTCCTCTCGTCTCCTTTCCTCTCCTCTCCTCTCCCCTCCCAATATCACCTCTCGTGACTCATCCGTCCCCAAGGAAATGACTCGGAGGGGTATTAATAACTATAATCTGTTTTTTATTATTATAAATAACTTCACTATCTTCCTCCGCTGTTGTCGCTGACCTCATGAAAGCGGTCATGAGCGTCGCGACTCGACGAGTCATCTCTCATCGGCGAAACCGATGACGCTCAGTCCTTAATTCATGTTGAGCGGAGGCCGAGATGTGCAATATGACTTATTAACGTCTCTGTCCCGTCATCTTGAATCTCCACAGGGCGACGACGTCGCGGTTGAGGCGCGCTGTCTCTTTAAGAAGAGCTGTCTCTTTAAGGAGCGCTGTCTCTTTAAGAACCACTGTCTCTTTAAGGAGTGCTGTCTCTTTAAGGAGCGCTGTCTCTTTAAGAACCACTGTCTCTTTGAGGAGTGCTGTCTCTTTAAGGAGTGCTGTCTCTTTAAGGAGCGTTGTCTCTTTAAGGACCACTGTCTCTTTAAGGAGAGTTGTGTCTTTAAAGAACACTGTCTCTTTAAGGAGTGCTGTCTCTTTAAGGAGAGTTGTGTCTTTAAAAAACGCTGTCTCTTTAAGGACCACTGTCTCTTTAAGGAGCGCTATCTCTTTAAGGAGCGCTATCTCTTTAAGGAGAGTTGTGTCTTGAAGGAGCGCTGTCTCTTTAAGGAGCGCTGTCTCATTAAGGAGAGCTGTCTCTTTAAGGACCACTGTCTCTTTAAGGAGTGCTGTCTCTTTAAGGTGTGCTGTCTCTTAAGGAGCGCTGTCTCTTTAAGGAACGCTGTCTCTTTAAGGAGCGCTTTTCTTAAAAGAGCGCTGTTTCTTTAAGGAGCGCTGTCTCTTTAAGGAGCGCTGTCTCTTTAAGGAGCGCTGTCTATATAAGTAGCACTGTCTTTTTAAGGAGCACTGTCTCTTTAAGTAGCGCTGTTTCTTTAAGGACCACTGTCTCTTTAAGGAGCGCTGTCTTTTTAAGGAGCGCTGTCTCTTTAAGGAGCGCTCCACCGCTCTAGCATTAGCATTAGCACGGGTTGAAATCCGATGCAGCAGAACCGAAGATATTATTCTCATGAAAAATAATTATTCTTACTTAATACAGCTGTAAATATATACAGATAATCTTTTTTAGTATTCTAATTCTAATTAGTTTACAAACATGCAGTTATTTAATATATAAGACTATTTATAGATCGGAGCACCAGAAAACGTCCTATTTTGTGATATGCAAGTATCTTTATTGAGCTATAAGACATATAAGTTAACACGTGTTTATTTAATTTCTTTCTATTCTTTATATGTTCACCGTTTACACGTTATCGTCTATTCTGGTTTTGTTTATTATTTAATTATTTTTTAATGATCTAATCTAAAAACAAAGTCAATGTTTACTCTTTGTTTTATGTTTTATTTATTTATTTATAATTGTAAGTTTACAGCCAGAGAACACCTGTAATGCGCCGTGTCCCTGACCTCGTGTGGTTCTCCCCCTACAGGCGACACGCGGAATGACCTCTACCTGACCCTGGAGCGCGGAGAGTTCGAGAGAGGCGGCAAGAGCGTCCAGAAGAACATCGAAGTGACGCTCTACGTCCTCTACGCCGACGGGGACACGCTCAAGGTACCAGGCAACGCCACTCTGTGGTTGTTGTTGTTGTTGTTTACTTGTTGTTGTCGATCAAGAATAACAGTTCCACCTTCTTCTTCTTCTTCCTTTTCTCCTCCTACCCCTCCTCCCTCTCCTCCTACCCCCTCCTCCTCCTCCTCCTCCTCCTTCTTCTTCTTCTTCTTCTTCTTCTTCTTCTTCTTCTTCTTCTTCTTCTCCTCCTACCCCTCCTCCTCTTCCCTATCCTCCTCCTCCCCTTCCTCCTCCTCCTTCTTCTTTTTCTTCTTCTTCCTTTTCTCCTCCTCCTCCTCCTTCTTCTTCTTCTTCTCCTACCCCTCCTCCTCCTCCGTCACCACCTCCTCCCTCCCTCTCATCCTCCTCCTCTTCCTCCTCCTACCCCTACTCCTCCTCCTCCCCTTCCTCCTTCTTCTTTTTCTTCTTCTTCCTTTTCTCCTCCTACCCCTCCTCCTCCCTCTCCTCATCTTCCTCCTTCTTCCTTTTCTCCTCCTACCCCTCCTCCCTCCCTCCTCCTCCCTCTCCTCCTCCTCCTCCTCCTCCTCCCTCTCCTCCTCCTCCCTCTCTTCCTCCTCCTCCTCCTCCTCCCTCTCTTCCTCCTCCTCCTCCTCCTCCTCCTCCTCCTCCTCCTCCTGCTCCTCCTCCTGCTCTTCCTCCAGGACTGCATCAGTCTGGGCAGTGGGGAGCCCAGTGGCAGTGAGTACCGCTCCTTCGTGCTCTACCATAACAACGGCCCCCGGTGGAGTGAGATGGTGAAGCTGCCGATCCCCATCGACCACTTCAGAGGCTCCCACCTCCGCTTCGAGTTCAGGCACTGCTCCAGTGAGTGAAGCCCCGCCCCCTTCCGCACGTTGTGAAGCCCCGCCCACCTCCTTTATTCCATATTACTTTCATACCTTTATTCCTCTATTCCTTTATTCATATATTCCTTTAATCTTTTATTCCTTTATTCCTCTCTTCTTATATTCATTTATTCCTATATTACTTTATTCCTCTATTTCTTTATTCCTCTATTCCTTTATTCTTGTATTCCTGTATTACTTTATTCCTTTCATCCTTTAATCCTTTAATCCTTTATTCCTCTATTCTTGTATTCATTTATTCCTATATTTCTATATTCCTGTATTCCATCATTCCTTTTACTGTATTCTTTTATTCCTATATTTGTTTTATTCCTCTATTCCTGTATTCTTTTATTCCTTTTATTCCTCTCTTCCTTTATTCTTTTATTCCTTTATTTGTTTTATTCCTCTATTCCTTTTATTTTATTAATGTATTCCTTTAATCCTTTAATTCTTTATTCCTCTATTTTTGTATTCATTTTATTCCTATATTCCTTGTATTCCTTTATTTCCTTCATTCCTCTATTCCTTTATTCTTCTATTCCTCTGTTTCTTCATCCCTCTCTCCCTCTCTTCCAGCTAAGGACAAAGGGGAGAAGAAGTTGTTCGGCTTCGCCTTCACGCCTCTAATGAGAGAAGACGGCACCACGCTGTCGGACGAGAGCCACGAGCTCTACGTGTACAAGGTACGCGCCTCGGGTCTTTGAATGCATCTCACGTCTCTTTGAATGGATCTCACGTGTCTTTGAATGCATCTCGTGTGTCTTTGAATGCATCTCATGTGTCTTTGAATGCATCTCGCATGTCTTTGAATGCATCTCATGTGTCTTTGAATGCATCTCGCATGTCATTGAATGCATCTCACGTATCATTGAATGCATCTCACGTGTCATTGAATGCATCTCGCAAGTCTTTGAATGCATCTCGAGTATCTTTGAATGCATCTCGCATGTCATTGAATGCATCTCACGTGTCATTGAATCCATCTCACGTGTCATTGAATGCATCTCGCAAGTCTTTGAATGCATCTCGAGTGCCTTTGAATGCATCTCGCGTGTCTTTGAATGCATCTCGCATGTAATTGAATGCATCTCGAGTGTCTTTGAATGCACCTCCATGTCTTTGAATACATCTCACGTGTCTTTGAATGCATCTCGCGTGTCTTTGAATGCATCTCGCATGTAATTTAATGCATCTCAAGTGTCTTTGAATGCACCTCCATCTCTTTGAATACATCTCACGTGTCTTTGAATGCATCTGGCGTGTCTTTGAATGCATCTCGCATGTAATTGAATGCATCTCGAGTGTCTTTGAATGCACCTCCATCTCTTTGAATACATCTCACGTGTCTTTGAATGCATCTTGCGTGTCTTTGAATGCATCTCGCATGTAATTGAATGCATCTCGAGTGTCTTTGAATGCACCTCCATGTCTTTGAATACATCTCACGTGTCTTTGATGCATCTCGCGTGTCTTTGAATGCATCTCGCATGTAATTGAATGCATCTCGAGTGTCTTTGAATGCACCTCCATGTCATTGAATACATCTCACGTGTCTTTGATGCATCTCGCGTGTCTTTGAATGCATCTCGCATGTAATTGAATGCATCTCGAGTGTCTTTGAATGCACCTCCATGTCTTTGAATACATCTCACGTGACTTTGAATGCATCTTGCGTGTCTTTGAATGCATCTCGCATGTAATTGAAAGCATCTGACGTGTCTTTGAATGCATCTTGTGTCTTCTTCATCTTCTCCTTCTTCTTCATCTGTATCTTCGTCTTCTTCATCACTTCTTTCATTGGTCGTTCTCCTGCTGCCAATCAGAGATTCGGAGCATCGCAGCATCCGGCTGCAGCTTTAAACCGTTATTGTTGAGAACCCTCGACTTCCTGTCCCATGAAGATGATGATGATGATGATGATGATGGTGATGATGATGATGATGATGGTGCTCCATCACTCAGGAGATCTCCTCTTCCTTCCAGTGTGATGAGAACGCCACCTTCAGTAACCAGGGCCTGTACCTGAGCCTGCCCTGCTGCAAAGAGGACTTCAACAGCTGCCCCAGCCTGCCGGCCAACCTGCCCTTCACCAGGAGCCCCAAGGAAACCTTCTGGGTCTCCACCATCCTCTGCTCCACCAAGCTCACGCAGAACGGTGACGGAGCGCCTATATATATTTATATATACATATATATATATGTATATATATATATATAATTGTATATATAATTGTATATATTGATATCGACATATTTCAAGTCCCATTGCGCCCGGCCCTAGTGGGAACTATAGAGTATAGACTATATACACAGTGTATATATATATATATATATATATATATATATTGATATACATTATATAAATGTATACATGTATTTGTATAAATATATATTTATCTATATATATATATTTATATATAGATATATATATATATATTTATGTATAATACATATGTATTTATATATTTTTATATATCTATTTAAATATATATATGTATTTATAGAAATGTATTTATATATATAAATGTGTATGTATTTAATTATATATCTATAAATATGTATTTATAGATATTTATTTATATATATTTGTATATAGATATAAATATATATACTGTATAATATATATATAAAAATAATATAAAGCAAGTTGTTCAATATATACATTTGAAAATTAATTTCAAATATTTATATATTTTGCTCAACATTGACTGTTTGTTTGTTATCAAATGAAGACACTAGTTTGATGGATCTGATCGGTATCCGCTCGTTATAATCAATTCAAATGACATCATTGTGTATCTCGATATCTTAATACGTGATTCCATCCACTCAAAGACGATAATTCATCTTCTTTGCATAACTCCATTTGACCTCCCTCTGGTTCCAGTGGACCTCCTGGCCCTCCTGAACTGGAAGGCCCACCCGGACCGGGTGTTGGACATCCTCGGTCGGCTACGTCAGATCAGCGGGGAGGAGATCGTCAAGGTCGCCGCCGCCACGTCCAAAACCGACAACTACAACGATGTTCCTTCATATACGGAATAACCCGATTTAGATATTAGCTTTAAATTGTTCTTATGGTTTTAATATTCACAATGCCCGTTGACTCCAGTATTTCACTGTGTAAAACACATTCGAGCCTCTTTAGATTTTAAACACATGTTTGTTCTCTGTATGAAGGGTCTCCCCTTTGTTTCTATTCCAGTCCGACCTTTATTCTGAAGGGGTGCCGTTTCCTTTTTCTCTCCTCACAGTTCCTGCGAGATGTCCTGGACACGCTCTTCTGTCTTTTAGACGACAACACGGATAAATACGGGCCGCTAGTTTTCCAGTCACTGGTGAGAAGATTATATATACATATACAGTATATATATATATATATATATATATATATATATATATATATATATATATATACATATATGATTTATTTTGCTGCAGGAATAAGAGTCACATGTGTGTGTGTGTGTGCTCAGGTGTTCATCATTAACCTGCTCAGGGACAGCCGGTTCTACCACTTCAGGCCGGTCATGGACACCTATATCCAAAACCACTTTGCTGGCGCTTTGGCATACAAGTACAAAAAATAATAAATATTTATAAGACAGACACTGCTGTTCAAGAGTTTGGGGTCATATTTTCCATGTAAAATCCCATTTATTTATCAAATTAATTGCAAAACGCAAAAAATATCTAGTTAAGATATTAACGAGGTTATAAATAATGATTTGTATAGTAAATATTAATGTAGTTCTTCTTGTGGCTCAAAGGAAGGCCAGTTTTATAGCTTCTATCAGCAGCATAACTGTTTTCAGCTGCGCTCACATAAAAAGGGGTTTCAAGGGTTTTCTACCCCTCTGCTAGTCTTCTAAGGCGATAACACAATGTACCATGAGAACACTGGAGATGGGCCTCTACACACCTCTGTAGAGACTTCACTAACACCAGAGAATAGTCATCTACACAATTACTATGTAGAGAGAGTATTTATGATTCATTTAATGTTATCTTCATTGGAGAAAACAGAGCTTTGAAAAATAAGGACATTTCTACGTGACCCCAAACTTTTGAACGGAAGTGTATTTATATATATCTGTTAGATACCTGCAGAGTCTCTCTTGATATCTGATCCTTCTCCATCGACCGTGTCCTCAGAGAACTGATCCGGTGTCTGAAGTGGTACATGGACCGCTCGGCCGAGGTCGTCCGACAGGACCACATCCAGGAGGCCATGAGGGTAAAGTATCACACCACTGGGATTACCTACTGGGATTACCTACTGGGATTACTGCAACGAGAGGATTTACAGGATTTCTTGTGAGGCCCGATTTAGAGAAAGGAAGTTACATTTAAAAAAAAATCTCTACAGATATCGACGTTTTCCTTTTAGTCAGGGATTTTGCTCGTCTTTGTGTCCGGGGGGCTTTTATTGTGAAAGGGTAAAAGAAATAGAGAAACCTGATCTGTGATGCCATTTTCATCAGTTATGGACTTCGGAATTAAAGTATATTTATTTTTATTTTTTTAACTTTTGCTTTGTGTTAGTATGTCACAGAGGAGTCATAGGGCGCTTTTTACATTTTTGTAAATCTTTTAATCCGCAAAGCGTTTTGTGCTTAAGCTTTAAAAGTGCTCTATTAATACAAGTCTTATTATTATTTCTTTATTTTATTGTTTGATGCTTTTTTGGGGTGCAAAATAAATAGCTCATATAAAATGGTTCTTTAAGGTCAAAGAACCATTCAAACCTGGGTTCTTTAAAGAACCATTTCCTTCAAGAGTTCTTCAAAGAACCTATAAAGGTGTCTCAAAGAACCTTCAGAACATAGTTCTTTAAGGCACCATTTATGGTTCCACAAAGAACCTTTCAACCAGGTTTCTCCAAAGAACCATTTCCTTAAAGAGTTCTTCAAAGAACCTTTAAAGGTGTCTTAGTGAACCTTCAGAACATGGTTCTTTAAGGCACCATATCTGGTGCCACAAATGAAATAACCAGTTTAATTTAAGAACCATCATATTTGTATTGATGTTATTGTTGTCTCTTTATTGAGTTGACGGTAGTCCCCCCCCCCCCCCCCCCAGGCCCTGGAGTACCTGTTCAAGTTCATCGTCCAGTCCCGCATCCTGTACTCGAGGGCCACCTGCGGCATGGAGGAGGAGCAGTTCAGGGCCAGCGTGCAGGAGCTCTTCCAGTCCATCCGCTTCGTCCTGAGTCTGGACAGCCGCAGCTCGGAGAACCTGGTGTTCACGCAGGTCGGAGAACACGCCGCCATCTTTGTTCCGTCGTCTCGCTCGTCCCTCCGCTCAAGTTTGCGATTCACTGATTATTATTTGTGTCTGTTTTATAACTTATTTAACTTTCTTTGAATCCTTTTTTGTTTTTGTTTTTTACGTGTTTCACTTTTCATTCTGTGCATTTTGTGACTGAGGCTACACTCCCACCACCCCTCCCCCCACCCGCACCCCACCCCTCCCCACAACCCCTCCCCCCCAGTCTAGGGGCGATCAGCATGCCTCTGCTCTGCCGCCTCCTCTCTCTCCGTCCGTCCGTCACAGTCACCCGCCCCTGTCCGTCGTCCTCCGGTAACAGAATCAGAAGAATCCAGAATCGGCTTTGCGCGTGCGTGCGCGTGATGGGATGGATGTCAGTTACCCACGCTCTCCTCCTACCTGCGTGTCTTTTACAAATAGTAGGGTAAATATAAAAAAAAGACATAACAAATACAATATCACATGGATGTGTGTTATGAAAAACAAAAACAATGAACAATATAGTGGGAAGTTAGTGAAAGGGAAGTGAAAAAGAAAATGATGAATGTTGAAATGATTTTGGATGTAATATAAGAATAGATTGATCTCTCGTTCTCTCTTTAAGATTCTTTAAAAAACAAATTGGGATAATTTTTTTTTAATTTTGGGATAATTTGAAAAAAAAAAGAAAGAAAAATTTTAAAGAAAAGGTTCTTTTAATTTTGAAATTTTTCCTTACACCTTTATATGTTCTTAAAAGAACTAAGAAAGGACATGGTTCTGGTTCTTTTCCTGGCACCATAAATGGTGCCTTAAAGAAGCATGTTGTGAAGGTTCCTTGAGGCACCTAGAGGTCCTTTGAAGACAATGACGTGGGGAAGTTAGTGCAGAAGAAAATGTCGACAGTGCGAGTTTGTGATGAATATTGAGATAAAGAAATATACATTGTTCCTTTTTTAAAAACTCGATGCTCTCTTTAAAAGATATTTAATTTTGGGAGCAAACACTTGTCGTTATTCCTCGTGCACACTACTAACCCCCCCCCCCCCCCCCCCCAGGCCGCTCTGTTGAACAGCTTCCCTGACATCTTCGACGAGCTGCTGCAGATGTTCACGGTGCAGGAGGTGGCGGAGTACGTGCGCGGCACCCTGGGGAGCATGCCGAGCACCGTGGACATCGGCCAGTCCATGGACGTCGTGAAGCTGCAGTCCATCGCGCGCACGGTGGAGAGCCGCCTCTTCTTCTTCCCGGGTGAGGCCCCACCTAAGGGTTCTCTAAAGGGCTTCGTGGTTCCACGGAGAACCATCACCTACTGAAGAACCATTGTTTTCGTTTGAGGCACCTTCAAAGGTTCTGTGAAGAACTCTTTAAGGAAATGGTTCCACAAAGAACCCTGGTTTGAATTGTTCTTTGTGGAACCAGAAATGGTGCCTTAAAGAACAATTTTTAAAGGTTTTTTAAAGATACCTTTATCGGTTCTTTGAAGAACTCTCTAAGGAAATGGTTCTTTAAAGAACCCTGGTTTGAAAGGTTCTCTGTGGAACTGGAAATGGTGCCTTGAAGAACCATTTTTAAAGGTTCTGTGAGACACCTTTATAGGTTCTTTGGGGAACTATTTAAGGAAATGTTTCTTTAAAGAACCATGTTTTGAAGGTTCTGTGAGACACCCGTAGAGGTTCTTTGAACAACAAACCCTGGTTCTGAAAGGTCTCTTCTCCCCAGAGTCTCGCAGCATCCTGCTGCCGGTGGTTCTCCATCACATCCACCTTCACCTCCGCCAGCAGAGGGAGCTGCTCATCTGCTCCGGGATCCTCAGCAGCATCTTCTCCATCATCAAGACCAGCTCTATGGTACCGGAACCTCCGCTCTGCCTTTCAATACAGCTAATACCTGCAGCCTCAGCATCTTCACTGGCTCCCCCCCCCACCCCCCTCCAGGAGTCGTCTGTTCAGGAGGAGGTGGAGATGATGGTGGAGAGCCTCCTGGACGTGCTGCTGCAGACGCTGCTGTCCATCATGAGCAAGTCTCACTCGGTGGAGACGGCCAGAGGACAGCGCTGCCCCCAGTGCACGGCCGAGATCACGGTGAGGGGAGCATATGGATTTATTTATGGATTTATATATGTATATATGTATGTATTTATATATGTATATATTTATGGATTTATATATGTATATATGTATGTATTTATATATGTATATATTTATGTATTTATTTATGTATTCATCTATATATGTATGTATTTATTTATATTTGTATGTATTTATGTATATATGTATGTATGTATTCATTTAGGTATTTACTTATTTATGTCTGTCTGTATTCATTTATATATGTATCTATATATGTATGCATGTATGTATTTATGTATGTATGTATTTATTTAGGTATTTATTTATATATGTATGTATTTGTTTATTTATTTATATATTTATGTGTGTATGTATTTGTTTATTTATATATGTCTGTATATGTGTATGTGTGTATGTATTTGTTTATTTATTTATATATTTATGTGTGTATGTATTTGTTTATTTATATATGTCTGTATGCATTCATGTATTCAATTCAATTCAATTCAGTTTATTTGTAAAGCCCAATTTCACAAATTACAAATTTGTCTCGGAGTGCTTTACAATCTGTACACATAGACATCCCTGACCTTTGACCTTTGACCTCACATCGGATCAGGAAAAACTCCCAAATAACCCTTCAGGGGGAAAAAAGGGAAAAAACCTTCAGGAGAGCAACAGAGGAGGATCCCTCTCCAGGATGGACAGAACAATAGATGTCATGTGACCAGAAGGACAGATTAGAGTTTAAATACATTCAATGAATGTGACAGAGTGTATGAATAGTTCATAGTAGGCATATTCCACGATGGAGACCTCCACGATCCATCAGGCAGATGGCGGTGGGGAGGAGGAGTGGGCGGAGTCTCAACAGGACAGTGGCGTAGTCAGGAGCAGGAATTCCACGACCCAGACCTCGATGATCCATCAGCAGATAGGATCTATGCCGTCTCATAGGGTCCGATGACCCCATGAGACGTGAAGTCAAAAGGACTCCGGACTCATTTGTTTATTTATATATGTCTGTATTTATTTGTTTATTTATATATTTATGTATTTATTTGTTTATTTACATGTGTGTGTGTATTTATTTGTTTATTGATATATGTGTGTGTGTGTATGTGTTTATTTGTTTGTTTATTTACATGTGTGTGTGTGTATTTATTTGTTTATTTACATGTGTGTGTGTGTATTTATTTGTTTATTTACATGTGTGTGTGTGTGTTCCTCTCCTCCATCAGGGCGAGTACGTGTCCTGCCTCCTATCTCTGCTGCGCCAGATGACGGAGCTCCACTTCCACCACCTGCTCAACAACTTTCACAGCAAAGAGGAGCTGAAGGTGAGAAGCTCTCCTCCTCCTCCTCCTCCTCCTCCTCACATTCCCTCTCTTCCACCAGGAGTTCCTGCTGAAGATCTTCTGTGTGTTTCGTAATCTGATGAAATTGACGATCTTCCCTCGAGACTGGAGCGTCATGAGGCTGCTGACGAGCCAGTGAGTTCACCAACACCTGTTGACCTTCAGGTGACCCTGTTGGCCTTCAGGTGACCCTGTTGACCTTCAGGTGACCCTGTAGGCCTTCAGGTGACCCTGTTGACCTTCAGGTGACCCTGTAGGCCTTCAGGTGACCCTGTTGACCTTCAGGTGACCCTGTTGACCTTCAGGTGACCCTGTAGGCCTTCAGGTGACCCTGTTGACCTTCAGGTGACCCTGTTGACCTTCAGGTGACCCTGTAGGCCTTCAGGTGACCCTGTTGACCTTCAGGTGACCCTGAAGGAGAACTTTTATTTCATGTTCGTCTCTTATTCGTCCGCTCAGCAGCTGACAGTGTGATGTTTACTTTCTGCAGCATCATCGTCGTGACGACGCAGTTCCTGTCTCCGGCTCTGCACAAGAACTTCTCAGAGGCAGATTTTGATTTCAAGGTGTGTTGTTGTTGTGTGGGTGACTGTGTGCATGTGTGTGTGTGAATGTGTGTGTGTATGTGTGTGTGAATGTGTGTGTGTATGACTGTGTGACTGTGTGTGTGAGTGTGTGTCACAGCGCCCCCTGCTGGCGAAAGACAATTAGCGTTGTGTGACAAACGGTAAAACGTACGACCAGCGCTGATGAGCGAGGACTCTTCACCTCCGCTCGCAGCTTTATTTACTCCTTTTCCCCCGTGTGTGTGTGTGTGTGTGTGTGTGTGTGTGTGCGTGCGTCAGGTGTGGAACTCGTTCTTCAGCCTCACTGTGCTGTACATCAACCAGCCCAGTCTGCAGCTGGAGGCGCTCGGCCCGGCCAAGAGGAAGAAGGTTCTGGACAAGTACGGACCACGTTTACCTTCTATCCATTCTCTCTATTCTCTCCATTCTAAACCCATTTAACTCACTTCCTGCGCTCTGTTCAGACACGGAGACATGAGGGTGACGATGGCGTACGAGCTCTTCAGCATGTGGCAAAAACTAGGTACGTCACACAAACACGCACAGTTACACACAGTCACACATGCACAGTCACACACACACAGTCACAGAGAGGCACACACACAAACACAATCACACACACACAGTCATACACACACATACAGGCACACACAAACACACACAGTTACACACAGTCACACACACACAGTCACAGAGAGGCACACACACAAACACAATCACACACACACAGTCATACACACACATACAGGCACACACAAACACGCACAGTTACAC
>NC_079396.1:27124736-27139736 GCF_029220125.1 Pseudoliparis swirei
AACCCTCCAGAACTTCTACAAATCGGAGGTGAACAAGGAGGACATGTACATCCGCTACATCCACAAGCTGTGTGACCTGCACCTCCAAGCAGAGGACTTCACAGGTGAGGGACCAGGGTCTAGACCAGGGTCTGTAGACCAGGATCTAGACCAGGGTCTGTAGACCAGGATCTGTAGACCAGGGTCTATAGACCAGGATTTATAGACCAGGGTCTGTAGACCAGGATCTGTAGACCAGGGTCTATAGACCAGGATTTATAGACCAGGGTCTGTAGACCAGGATCTATAGACTGGACCGTATTGATTGATTATTGATTACCTTCTTTTTAAACAGGAGAAAATATTGAAAAATGACGCAATCACAATTTTCCGTCGCCCCAAAACAACAAAACAAAGATTTTGTATTTGTGGAAACGCGATGAAGCGACTGCTCCCGATCGAGGAGCTCTTTCTGTTGATCAATCAATCGATCAATCGACTTTCAGCTCTCGTTTATTGATTTTTTCCCCTCATAGTTTTTATCTAAAAAATCAGTTTCAAATGTGACAGGAGTCACTAATATGGCGTTTGTGTATGTCATTTATCTATTTATTTATTTATTTCAGATATTATTTCTCAAACAATCAAAGATATTCTCTCAACGACAGATGAGAAACTCAAGACATGAGGATAAAACTGCCACCAAAACATTACCCAGCATGCCTTCTGGCAACTTGCGCTTCCTGCAGTCTGGAACCCCCCCCCCCCCCCCCCCCCCAAAAACCAATACATCTTCATGCGGATGACCTTTGACCTTTGCAGAGGCGGCCTTCACCCTGCTGCTGTACTGGGAGCTGCTGCAGTGGGAGGACCGGCCCCTGAGGGACTTCCTCCACTACCCGTGTCAGAGCGAGTGGCAGCGCAAGGAGAACCTGAGTCGGAAGATCCTCCACTACTTCAACAAGGGCAAGGCGAGTATTTATATTCATCACTTCCTGTTTGGACTGACTTCAAGCATAAAAATGCTAAATTTGTTAAAAAAATATTAATTCTTTTCACAATATTCTCGCAAATTTTATAGTTTTTCAAAATATTTTTTGTAAAGATTTTATTGTAAAAAGAATATAATTTATATTTCTCACTTCCTGTTTTGACTGAGTTCAAACGTAAAATGCTAAATTTATTTATTTTTGAATATATTTTGTCATAATATTCTCGCAAATTTAATAGTTTTAAAAAAACGATCACTTCCTGTTTTGACTGAATTCAAGCGTAAAAATTCTACATACATTCTTTTTACATTTATTTTTTAAATATTATTCTCGCAAATTTAATAGTAAAAAAAAAAAGATGTTATTGTAAAACATTTTTTTTAAAACAATTTTCTCGTGTCAGTATAAAAATATTGAATTTAAAAAGGCTCAATTTGGCAAGTGGATATTTATATATTTGTATATTTATTTATTACTTCCTGTTTTGACTGATGCATGTAGCCTCAATGGTTTCTCCCAGTCTTCTTACCGCCTCTGTGCTCTGCAGTGTTGGGAGTACGGCATCTCTCTGTGCCGGGAGCTGGCCTTCCAGTACGAGACCCTGTACGACTACCAGAGCCTCAGCTGGATCCGGGTGAGCAGTGCGCGTGTGTGTGTGTGTGTGTGTGTGTGATCAGACCAGTGGTTCTCAAACTGTGGTGCTCGCCCCTCTAGTGGGGTGCAGTGGTACTACAGGTAGGGCACAGGAGGAAATGCAGAAATACGTTTTATTGAGACTTTCACAAGTTCAAAGTACATAAAACTAATCATTAATAAATACATGTTGGAATGTACATGCGAGATTCTCTGCTGTTGACCTTCAAAACAAAAGCTCAGCATTGAGCATAAATTGAGATTGTCTTTTCTGTTTTTGCCCTTCAAAACAAGAGCTCAACATTGAGAATTAATTGAGATTGTCTTTTTTGCTTTTGCCCTTCAAAACAAGAGCTCAATATTGAGTGTGAATTGAGATAGTTTTTTCGTTTTCTCTTCCTCGAAAGTGGAGCGTAAATTTGAGAACCCCCGGATTAGACGGTCGCTCACCATGTTTTATTTTGCTCCCGCGACAGAAAATGGAGGCGGCGTATTACGACAACATCATCGAGCAGCAGAGGATCGAGCCGGAGTTCTTCCGGATGGGATTCTACGGCAGGAAGTTCCCCTTCTTCCTCAGGGTAAAGTTAATAATTTTATATAAATCAGACACTGATTGCACAGCGCTGCGTTTTACATTTTAAGTTAATATAATCCAATCCTAACCTAAACTAAAGTTCATGTTTTGATATTTAAGGGTCAAATATAAAAACATTTTGTTTACACAAACATGGAGGAGCATCTGGAACCGAAAATGGTTCTTCAGAGTGAAGCCATAGAAGAAGAACCTATAACGATGTCTCAAAGAACCTTCAAAACATTGTTCTTTAAGGCACCATATCTGGTTCCACAAAGAAGCTTTCAAACCAGGGTTCATTAAAGAACCATTTCCTTAAATAGTTCTTCAAAGAACCTATAAAGGTGTCTCAAAGAACCTTAAGGAAATGGTTCTTTAAGGCATCATTTATGGTTCCACAGAGAACCTTTCATACCAGGGTTCTTTAAAGAACCATTTCCTTAAATAGTTCTTCAAAGAACCTATAAAGGTGTCTAAAAGAACTTTTAAAACATGGTTCTTTAAGGCAGCGGTCCCCAACCTTTTTTGAGCCACGGACTGGTTCCGTGTCAGAAATTATTTTCACGGGCCGGCAATATAAATGACGTAATAAATATGACGTCATACAATTATACGAAGGGCATAAAGTGCCAAAACTACAACTCATCATGACGCCGAATGAGTGTGAGCCGTGCTTGTTGACCTGCAACGAGCCGCTGATGGAGACGGCGACACAGACGTGTGATTGGTCCGCTGCTCCTCACCGAGTTCTGGTCGCTGTCATTAGAACAAGTTTCAAGTTTCAACAGGCAGAGTTGTTGTGTGAAATGTCCCTTCAGGCCACCGTCATTTGCATCTCCAGCACATGTTCTTCTAGCTCGGACGGGCTCGATTCACCGGGTGGGTTTGTTTACAAATGGGTTGCAGGTCTATTCTTTTGCAGTCGGGTCTTTTGTGGTTGGAGTACCGCTCAAACTCTTTTAAAAGCCTCTTCCACCCGGTCAACGTCTGAAACATGTAGAATGTTCCGCTGTTCACTCGCCCACACAGCAGCGACTTTATCGGCCAACTTGAAAACAGTTGTCATTTCCCTGAAGTGACAGAATTCATTGAGCAGGTTGAATATGTTTTAAGATTCTTTGTCACTGTGCCGCCAGCAGAGGGTTCGGCGCGTGAGACTCGCCTGCAGCGATAAACCCGAACTTTAAGACTCCTGAACGCGGCTCAGACGTACACACGGGTGGATCCGCTCCTTTTTCAAAATAATATAGTTTTCCGACTGATTAAAAAAAAAAAATTACAACTTTTTTTATTCACTTTTTTTCCGCGGCCCGGTTCCAACCAAGCCGGGGGTTGGGGACCCCTGCTTTAAGGCACCACATCTGGTTCCACAAAGAACCTTTCAAACCAGAGTTCTTTAAAGAACCATTTCCTTAATGAGTTCTTCAAAGAACCTATAAAGGTGTCTAAAAGGACCTTTAAAACATGGTTCTTCAAGACACCATTTATGGTTCCACAGAGAACCTTTCATACCAGGGTTCTTTAAAGAACCATGTCCTTAAAGAGTTCCTCAAAGAACCCACCGATGTTTGTCAAAGAACCTTAAAAACATGGTTCTCCGTAGAACCACAAAGCCTTTTAAAGAACCATTTAAGAACCCTTGTATAAAAGGTGACTCCTGAGTGGAGAGTAATTAGAGTTATGAGAGTTATTAGAGTTATTAGAGTTATGAGAGTTATGAGAGTTATTAGTGGCCTCGCATTCATCTGGTGGCCAGAGACACAGAGTTACGAGTCACGAGTACTCGGACGTTAAATTAAATCTCTTTTAAACGTCATCGTCCCCAGAACAAGGAGTTCGTCTGTCGCGGTTACGACTACGAACGACTCGAGGACTTCCAGCAAAGGATGCTGGGAGAATTCCCGCAGGCCATCGCCATGCAGCACCCCAACCTACCCGACGACACCATCCTGCAGAGCGACGCCCAGTGTATCCTGACGATGAGGTCATAGGTCACGAGTCATGTGTTCATGTTTGGACTGCTCATCTTTGAGAAGGGAACGTTAATATTCATGTTTGATTCATATTGTTGACGCTTCATCGGATCGATGAGCAAACAGGAAGCGCTGATTATATATTTGACTTAAAGTAGAGGAACACCGTATGAAACGTCCAGGTCGACGCTCTGCGTGAACACACTTCCTGTGAGAACTTCCTGTGAACACACTTCCTGTGAACACTTCCTGTGAACACTTCCCGTGAACACTTCCTGTGAACACACTTCCAGTGAACACACTTCCTGTGAACACTTCCTGTGAACACACATCCTGTGAACACACTTCCTGTGAACACTTCCTGTGAACACACTTCCTGTGAACACTTCCCTTGAACACACTTCCTGTGAACACTTCCTGTGAACACACTGCCTGTGAACACACTTCCCGTGAACACACTTCCTGTGAACACTTCCTGTGAACACACTTCCTGTGAACACACTTCCCGTGAACACACTTCCTGTGAACACTTCCTGTGAACACTTCCCGTGAACACACTTCCTGTGAGCACTTCCCGTGAACACTTCCCGTGAACACACTTCCCGTGAACACTTCCTGTGAACACACTTCCTGTGAACGCTTCCCATGAACACACTTCCTGTGAACACACTTCCTGTGAACACACTTCCTGTGAACACTTCCTGTGAATACACTTTCCATGAACAAACTTCCCTTGAACACACTTCCCGTGAACACTTCCCATGAGCACTTCCTGTGAACGCACTTCCTGTAAACACAGAGTTCCCGTGAACGCTTCCCATGAGCACTTCCCGTGAACACACTTCCCGTGAACACTTCCCTTGAACACGCTTCCCGTGAACACTTCCCATGAGCACTTCCTGTGAACACACTTCCCGTGAACACTTCCCGTGAACACGCTTCCCTTGAACACACTTCTCGTGAATACACACTTCCCGTGAACACACTTCCCGTGAACACACTTCCCATGAACACTTCCCGTGAACACGCTTCCCGTGAACACGCTTCCCATGAACACTTCCCGTGAACACGCTTCCCTTGAACACACTTCCCGTGAATACACACTTCCCGTGAACACTTCCCGTGAACACACTTCCTGTGAACACTTCCCGTGAACACACTTCCCATGAACACTTCCCATGAACACACTTCCCGTGAACACTTCCCGTGAACACGCTTCCCATGAACACTTCCCGTGAACACGCTTCCCGTGAACACGCTTCCCATGAACACTTCCCGTGAACACGCTTCCCGTGAACACGCTTCCCTTGAACACACTTCCCGTGAACCCGCTTCCCGTGAACACTTCCCGTGAACACGCTTCCCGTGAACACTTCCCGTGAACACACTTCCCGTGAACACTTCCCGTGAACACACTTCCCATGAACACTTCCTGTGAACACACTTCCCGTGAACACTTCCCGTGAACACACTTCCCATGAACACTTCCCGTGAACACACTTCCCGTGAACACTTCCCGTGAACACGCTTCCCTTGAACACACTTCTCGTGAATACACACTTCCCGTGAACACACTTCCCGTGAACACACTTCCCATGAACACTTCCCGTGAACACGCTTCCCGTGAACACGCTTCCCATGAACACTTCCCGTGAACACGCTTCCCGTGAACACTTCCTGTGAACACACTTCCCGTGAACACTTCCCGTGAACACACTTCCCATGAACACTTCCCGTGAACACACTTCCCGTGAACACACTTCCCATGAACACTTCCCGTGAACACGCTTCCCTTGAACACACTTCCCGTGAATACACACTTCCCGTGAACACTTCCCGTTAACACACTTCCCGTGAACACTTCCCATGAACACACTTCCCATGAACAATTCCCGTGAACACACTTCCCGTGAACACTTCCCGTGAACACACTTCCCGTGAACACTTCCTGTGAACACACTTCCCATGAACACTTCCTGTGAACACACTTCCCGTGAACACTTCCCGTGAACACACTTCCCATGAACACTTCCCGTGAACACACTTCCCGTGAACACTTCCCGTGAACACGCTTCCCTTGAACACACTTCTCGTGAATACACACTTCCCGTGAACACACTTCCCGTGAACACACTTCCCATGAACACTTCCCGTGAACACGCTTCCCGTGAACACGCTTCCCATGAACACTTCCCGTGAACACGCTTCCCTTGAACACACTTCCCGTGAACACGCTTCCCGTGAACACTTCTCGTGAACACACTTCCCGTGAACACTTCCCGTGAACACACTTCCCATGAACACTTCCCGTGAACACTTCCCGTGAACACACTTCCCATGAACACTTCCCGTGAACACACTTCCCATGAACACTTCCCGTGAACACACTTCCCTTGAACACACTTCCCGTGAATACACACTTCCCGTGAACACGCTTCCTGTGAACACTTCCCGTGAACACACTTCCTATGAACACTTCCCTTGAACACACTTCCTGTGAACACTTCCCGTGAACACGCTTCCCTTGAAGACACTTCCCGTGAACACACTTCCCGTGAACACACTTCCCGTGAACACTTCCCGTGAACACGCTTCCCTTGAACACACTTCTCGTGAATACACACTTCCCGTGAACACACTTCCCGTGAACACACTTCCCATGAACACTTCCCGTGAACACGCTTCCCGTGAACACGCTTCCCATGAACACTTCCCGTGAACACGCTTCCCTTGAACACACTTCCCGTGAACACGCTTCCCGTGAACACTTCCCGTGAACACACTTCCCGTGAACACTTCCCGTGAACACACTTCCCATGAACACTTCCCGTGAACACACTTCCCATGAACACTTCCCGTGAACACACTTCCCATGAACACTTCCCGTGAACACACTTCCCGTGAATACACACTTCCCGTGAACACGCTTCCTGTGAACACTTCCCGTGAACACACTTCCTATGAACACTTCCCTTGAACACACTTCCCGTGAACACGCTTCCCGTGAACACGCTTCCCTTGAAGACACTTCCCGTGAACACGCTTCCCGTGAACACTTCCCGTGAACACACTTCCCGTGAACACTTCCCGTGAACACACTTCCCATGAACACTTCCCGTGAACACGCTTCCTTGACACGCCCCCTCAGACCTGCAGATCTACGCGGTGACCCCGGTGTCGGACATCTCCGACGTGCCTCAGCTGGAGCGTGTTCCCGAGAGGATCAAGAGCTTCTACCGCATCAACAACGTCAGCCGCTTCCACTACGACCGGCCCTTCCACAAGGGCCCCAAGGACCGCGACACCGAGTTCAGGGTACGGCGAGATCAGAGAGAATCACTTTCATTTCACTCACGTGTCACGGAAATCCTTTTCAATCTGAGGTCCAGCATTTATTTTAATTTTAATAGTAGTTGTTTATTTCGAGTAAATTCTCTGTTATATTAATCTGGAATAATAAAACAAATGAATATATTGGTTAAGTAACCGAATAAATAATCTTTAGATTAATTGATGAGAGAATAATCTTGCCTTATTATTATTATTTGTATTATTTTATTATTTTTAGTTTATTATTTTTATTGTTTTATATATATATATATATGTATATATAGAGAGAGAGACTCATCATTATTACTTTAATTATTTAAATCATTTATATATATATATTTATTTATATATAAATATATAAAGAGCGCCTCATCATTATTATTATTTTATAGTTTTAATTTTTATTATTTTTCCATAATAAGAAACATCTTCACATCTTGAGAAGAAAGGAAACAACAAATGTTTTCATTAAAAAAAGAACATTTAATAATTAGGATTTAAACGAGTCACAAAAGTTGATGATTTTGACGTCTCGGACGTTATTGTGTTGTTGTTGTTGTTGCTCAATTGGACCACACATGACTCCTCCTCGCTGCACATGAACCACTTCCTGTCATCTATCCACCACTTCCTGTTACCTTACCCGCCACTTCCTGTTACCGATCCTCCACTTCTCTCGCTGCTCCCGCCCCTCCAACAGAGTCTGTGGATCGAGAGGACGACCCTGATCCTCTCCCGCCCTCTCCCCGGCATCTCCCGCTGGGCGGAGGTGGAACGGAGAGAAGTGGTGAGGGAGCCTCCGACGCCGCATGTATCCCGTTGCCGATGGCAACCGTTAGATCTTCTTTATTGAAATGCTTTTCTCTGCCCCCCCCCAGATGGAAGTGAGCCCCCTGGAGAACGCCATCTACGTGGTGGAGAACAAAACCCAGGAGCTGCGCACCCTGATCAGCCAGTACCAGCACCGGCAGCACCACGGCAACATCAACCCGCTCAGCATGTGCCTGAACGGGGTCATCGACGCCGCGGTGAACGGCGGCATCGCCCGCTACCAGGAGGCCTTCTTCGATAAGGACTACATCAGCGGCCACCCGGAGGACACGGAGAGGATCACGCACCTGAAGGATCTGATGCAGGAACAGGTGAGACTCGGGGGAACTCAAAATCCGATGATTGGCGGGTGGGACGGCGTCCTCATCGAGCGGCGTTTTGTTCCTTCGTCTTCTCGCGCCGACAGGTGCACATTCTCGGCGTGGGCCTGGCGGTTCACGAGAAGCTGGTGCACCCGGAGATGCGTCCCCTGCACAAGAAGCTGGTGGACCAGTTCCACGTGATGAGGACGGGTTTGCATCACGTGAGTAGGCCTCAGAGGTCAGCTCGAAAGGTCAAGGTCACGACGGGCACCGTGCACTTTGGGCGAGAATGTGTGTGTGTGTGTGTGTGTGAGTGTGTGTTCATGCCCGTGGGAGCAGTGTGGGTATTCAGAGCAGTATGTGGTGGGCTCCCAGCAGGGCGTGGCCGGCGTGGATCGGTTCGGCACCGCCGCTGGCTGCCACCAGGGGGCGAACTCCCCCAGAGGGGTCCTCTCCTCCCACAGCCACATGAGCCCTGAGAGCGTCCGCCTCATGCACCGACACAGGTGAGACGCACACACACACACACACACACACACACACACACACACACACACACACACACACACACACACAAAGACTGACCCCCCCCCCCCCCAGCCCTCTGAACCTCCAGGGTTCCATCCGCCACTCCTCCTCCTCTCTCTCCTCGCACACGTCGAGCGAGGCGGGAAACCTCGTCATCACGACGGACGGCCTGATGGGGGAACACGGCGAGGAGGCGCACATGCAGGTGAGGCCGCAGAGCCACAATATGTATATACACATATATATATATATATATATATATAATATATAATTATGTATATGCATATCTGTATATAATATGTACTTATGGATATGCATATATATATGTATATGTGTATATAATATATATATGTATATACATACATGTATATAATATATATGTATGTATATGCATATATGTATATAATATATATTTATGTATATCTATATAATATATATGTATATACATTTATATTATATTCATGTATGTATAGGCATACATGTATATAATATATACATATATATATATATGCATATATGTATATGATATATATTAATTTATATGTATATAATATATATATTTATGTATATACTTATATATATTATATATATGTATATGCATATATGTGTATAATATATATATATATGTTCATAACTATATATATATTATATATATATGTATGTATATACATACATGTATAATATATATATATATATTAGGGCTGGGCAACGATTAAAAGTTGTAATCGCGATTAATCGCATGATTTCCCTGATTAATCACGATTAATCACGATTAATCACATTTGTATACGCAAAATCCAATAATTCATTCAAAAGTAGTGTATAGCGCACTTCTATTGAAATGTTCTGCCATATGAATGAAAGTGCCATAACATTTGTTGTCCCTGTTAGAGTGAGACACCAGAAAACACTTTCAGTGCAGTTTGTCAATTCCTAGAACTTGACACTTATTTTAAATGTACTGCCATATGAACTAAAGTGCCATAAAATCTGTCAGGACATTGTCCAACGCACTGTTATGCAGAGACACTGTGACAGAGCGCTGGAGACTGTGCGCGAAGCAGGGGGGGGGGGGGGGGGGGGTGCTGCGATTAAACGTCTCTCTTGTTCTGCCTGTTTTGTGATATACATGCCTAAAAGGTGCCTAATATTTCTAGACTGAAATAATATCGGCATTATAATGATTATATCTATGAGGATTTTTTCGTTGCCTATTTTGTGGAGCCCCCTCAGGACGTGGTGCCCTCCGCACAGCGCGTAGTGCGCTATGGGAGCGGCGGCGCTGGTCGTAGTTTATAGCACAAACAACAATGAACTAGTGGAGGCGGCGAGGTGCTCCGTGTTGCCAGATTGGAGATGGTGAAGTATCGTACCAAAGGCTCAACATGGTTGTATTTGGAGGATAATTATCGTGTATCTGGCAACCCTGAGATCGGTCGACCAATGACTGCTTTCTATTCTGTCAGCTCACGCAAGAAGGTGGAACGTACAAAACTTGTAAGGGGTAAATACTAGTTTGTGAAAACCCAGAGTTGGAATCCCTGCCGGACGCATTGTTTAGGTCTCAAAAGCAGGACATGTCCGGGGAAAGAGGACGTCTGGTCCCCCTCACTAACCGGCCTGCAGTAGCTCTCCACTTCGCTGTGGCGTTGGTTCGCTTCTCTTGGTTGATCTCCTCCCTGCAGCTCGTCTGCCGAAGCCTCGCTCCACTGTGTGGTTGGTTGTATGATTTGCTGGCATCAACGGTGTGTTTAGCATTTCAATGATATTTAAGACTGGAAGTACTCCGGTGATAAGACCATTCATCTTGGCAGTGTTACATATCACTTTGTTTCTGTCGACTCCGCCGTCTTTAAGAACTTTAAATTTAAAATGGCCATTTAAAATCTCCGTACTCTTCTCCATGTTTGTTAAACCGCGAATGAGTTTCTTTTCCGGTTCCGCAGCCATCAGTAGCAGACTTTTACAAAATAAAAGCCTGTGAGCAACACACTTTTACAATAATAAAATAAATAATAAAACCTGCGTTAACGCGCGATAAAATAATTGTCGGCGTTAATTAATTGATGCGTTAACGCAAGATTAACGCGTTAACGTGCCCACCCCTAATATATATATATATATATATATATGTATGCATATATATTATATATGTATGTAGATATACATATATATATTATATGTATATAATATGTATTTATGTATATGCATGTGCATATATATATATTATATGTATGTGTATATATATGTATATAATAGTGCTGTGAAAAATAACGCGTTAACTCAGTTAATTCAAAAAAAAAGTCACTTGCAGAATGAGCTTCTAATCCACCACTTCAATCTGAACTCTGTCCGCTCTCATGCAGACGGTCTGTTCATCGGTAATGATCCTTCCGCAGGTTCACCTCCGGAAACCTTGTTACGACTTCTACTTCCTGTAGATCAGGGTCTCAACACGTCGATCGCGACCTGCCAGTCGATCGCGGCGTAGTGTCGGTAGATCGCATGACATTAAAGAGATTGGCCCGCCCCCTGACATGTTCTCTAGAGCACGTCTTTGTTCTTTTATTAAACTAAACGTCTGTTGTTGATCGTATCTCCACAGCAGCATGTCATTTCTGTCTCTTCGCGTTGCGTTAACACTTATCGATCTCCGTCTCGCGCCACAGAGCTCCGTGCGCGCGCATCGGGACCGAGCAAAAAAAAAGTCACTTGTCAATCTGTCCACCTGTCCGGGCCGGTGAGGTTTCAGCTTTGCAGCGGTGTCCCCGCCGTCCCTTTCATCACGGCCCAGTTCATGAAGAAAACCCACACAGTCAGTTTGCCTCAGCAGCTGCTAGAGGAAGACTAGAGGCCTTTAGATTGTATCATGGTGGAGTTAATGGTTGACAAACAAGAGAAAAATGTTCTGTTTAACCCAGTGGTCCCCAAACTACGGCCCACGGGCCGGATCCGGCCCGCCTCCCCATTTGGACCGGCCCCCTGAACAATACCAGAGATGCGTTCCGATTTATTATTTTTTTCACCTGGCCCGCTGCCGTTGAGATTGCAGTGAGACGCGGAGAAAATGTGGAGTGGTGCTCTTCGCAATAGAACATCTTTGATGGGACGTGTCGCGTCTCGGCCAATCAGCGTTCAGATGTCCACAGCGTTTGGGAAGTTAGGTTAGCTTGAATGTTAGTCCGCTACATCTGCTGCTGTCACGCTGCACGGTGTAGCGATACTAACAAAGTACCCGTACGTTAAAAACGATGTGATTTAGCATATTTTTAGTATCGATACTTCATTAAAAGAGCGATCAGAGCGCCCTCCAGCAGACAAGGCAAACGTTATGTGGCCCTCTTAGGAAAAAGTTTGGGGACCCCTGGTTTAACCCTCCTGTTACCTTTACATTTACTAACATATTTTACCCTCGGGGTCAATTTGACCCTAGCAATTAAAACCTCCAGAAAATTATTAGAATTAATATTGCTTCCCAAGTTTAAGTGTGAGGTACTTTATGTTTGTTTGTTGACTACCTAAATAGCCCTTTAAATAAATAAAAAAGTTGATATTTCTTATATGTTTGACACAGTGAAAAACAGCCTGGGGTCAAATTGACCCCAAAGAACACCGACATTAAACATTGAATGGGGTCAAATTGACCCGAAAGGTAACAGGAGGGTTAAACATTCTGTTTAGGATGAAGATGTATTAATGTTCCATATGGAAGAAAACTGCTAAATAACTGCTGAGTTGCAGCACCATTGTATAGAAGAATGTATAAATGTATATATCCGTCTTTTGTCATAAATCTCTATGTTCTCACAAAATATTCCGAGAATATCGGTAATATGTGATTAATCATGATTAATCCACAAAAACCTGTGATTAACCCGATTAAAATGTTTAATCGTTTCACAGCCCTAATATATAATATATATATATATATGCATATATGTATATAATATGTGTTTATGTATATAACATATATATATACGTATGTATATGTATATAATATATATATAATATGTATGTATATGTATATAATATATATATATGTATGTATATGTATATAATATATATATAATAAGCTCTTCTTTGCTGCAGCCGAGCCCCTCCTCCTCCAGCCTGAGCTCCATCCGCTCCAACTCCTCCCAGATTGTCACCTCCGCTCCCTCCAGCGCCCGAGGTCAGTCACATGACCACACATCGGGCACTGAGGTTGGTCAAATGGCGCCGGCGGGTCGCTCACATGCGGTCCGTCCTCCATCTCCTTCCCCCTCAGGCTCTCCGTCTCTGCCCGATAAGGCGAAACACAACCGGGAGGTGATGATCCTGCTGCCGTCCCACCGGGAGAGGGCCGGCGGCTCCATGTACTACAGCGTGGCGGAGAACGGACAGGTGAGGGGGCGGGGCCAGGGGGCGGGGCCAGCGGGGGTTTAAATGTGATTTAAAAATCATAAACTGTGAGTTACAGAACAACCACATGCAGCGTGCCTTACTTCAGCAAATCAGCCCCTGTAAGCCGTGTGCCGACGCCCACGGGAACCTCCCGGAGAAAGGTAAACAAGTGTTGACAATGTTTACACAAACACATGTTTACACAAACACTGAGGGAGTAAATCAAGAGAGAAATCTATTTACATAGACTTCTATACAACCAGAGGTGTCGCCCCCTGGTGGTCAGGAGAGAGAATGCAGCTTCAAAACATGAAGCATATACTTCTATACAACCAGAGGAGTCGCCCCTGGTGGTCAGTAGAGAGAATGCAGCTTTACCACATGAAGCATATACTTCTATACAACCAGAGGAGTCGCCCCCTGGTGGTCAGTAGAGAGAATGCAGCTTTACCACATGGAGCATAGACTTCTATACAACCAGAGGAGTTGCCCCCCTGGTGGTCAGGAGAGATAATGCCGCTTTAACACATGGAGCATATACTTCTATACAACCAGAGGAGTTGCCCTCTGGTGGTCAGGAGAGATAATGCAGCTTTAACACATGAAGCATAGACTTCTATACAACAAGAGGAGTCGCCCCCTGGTGGTCAGGAGAGATAATGCAGCTTTAACACATGAAGCATAGACGTCTATACAACCAGAGGAGCCCCCTGGTGGTCAGGAGAGTGAATGCAGCTTTAACACACTTTGCTTCACTTTTCCTGGAAGTTGTCGCCTGGTGTTGACTTGTTGTTGTTGTTTACCCCAGTGTTCCCAAACGCTGCCAGTAGCTGGAGTCTGGATGGAGAGAACAGAGAGCAAGTGTCCTATATGGTTGCTCCTCCTGGAGGGGGCAGCATGCCCCCCGTCCCCCCCCGGTCCTTCCCACCAGGTGCCGCTTCCTGTTTGACTCGTTTCTTTGATTTCTTTGAGACGTTTTTGCGTTTCGAGCTTTTAAAACAACGTATGAATTAAATGATTTAATGAATGACTCCGTGTGGATTTCCCTCGGCAGGACACTTCCTGATGCACTGTGACGCGTTTCACCACCAGAACAGCGACGCTCCCCCGACCCTGCCTGTGCGCTCGCTTCGAAAGGTACATTATAAATATTATATATATATTAGGGCTGTCAATCGATTAAAAAAATTTAACTAATTAATCGCACATTTTGAAATTCATTAATCGCGATTAATCGCGATTAAAAGTTGTTTTTCTTCTTTTTAAAGACAAAACTTCACAGAGCTGTGTTTTCAAAGAGGCTCCTGCCTATAAAGTGCCAGCGAGGTATTTAATATTGTGGATGATAAATTGTTTCTTCAGTGAAACATCAGATTACCGTATTTTTTGCACTATAGGGCGCACTTAAAAGCCTTTAATTTTCTCAAAAAACGACAGTGCGCTTTATAATCCGAAGCGCCGTATATATGGAT
>NC_079396.1:27144736-27152236 GCF_029220125.1 Pseudoliparis swirei
ATATATATATGTAGCTATATATATATAGCTACATATATATATAGCTTCACATATATATAGCTACATATATATATGTAGCTTTATATACATATATATATGTGTAGCTATATATTTATCTATATATATATATATAGCTACACATATATATATATCATATATGTAGCTATATATATATATAGCGAGACATATATATAGTATATATATCATCTCTACAATATGTGAGCGTCTCTTATATAAACATTTAAGATAACCGGTGACTGAAGTGATGGTTGAAATATAGGTATATATACATATATATATATATATACGATAAGAATTTTTCAATGTAAATTCTGTTATTGTACATACGGCAGTATTGTGAAATATTTTTGAGAACTAATCGCAGACGCCCCCCAAAACAGGTTTATCGTGGTTTCTTTAGTGTATATACGTGTATTCCCAGAGTGTAATTGATGAATATCTATAATCAGTGTTTTGGAGGGGCGGGAGGACATATCCATATCAGACCGTGGCCGTCTTCTCATATAAATACTTTATACACTTTTCGATGTGCTTTCCTTGTACATAACGGTGTTAGCATGATCAAACGGTGTTTGGTTGTAAAAGTGTTTTTTTTCCTACTCCCATAACCGCCGTGGTGCAGAATTCATTAACGATGCCAAACATTAAAGACAATCTTTTATCAGCGCTCCAGCTCCTCCTTCCTCCTTCCTCCTTACGCCGCGTGCCGGACAGAGAGCGGCCAGCAGGGGGCGCACGGGGGGCCGCGGGGCGTGAGAAAGGTACACGGTGGCAGGTGTGTGTGTGTGTGTGCCATCTTTAATGTAAAGCAGTATTTATAGTAGTAAGTAGCTCTAAGGGAGATATGTATCTTGTTTTTGCTTTAACGCTCCCAAAAATATCTATTTGAGTCATTTAGCTTTCTAAAGATGATCTTTGTGTATTTCTTCATATATATTTCACACTTTTATACTAAAACACATTTTTATATTGGTAACCTGATTCATTATACATACGTAAAAATAAATGAAAATCGGCCTTTTTTCTTAATATTATGGGATATTTAATCAAACCTGAGCAAATTTAAATAGTTTCACTGTGTATGTGTGTGTCATCTTTAATGTAAAGCAGTATTTATAGTAAGTAGCTCTAAAGGGAAATTAAACGAGATATTTCTCTTGTTTTTGCTTTAACGCTCCCAAACATATCGATTTTAGTTATTTAGCTTTCTGAATATGTTCTTTGTTTATTTCTCCTTATATATTTAACACTTTAAAACAAATGTCATATTATAATTATAACTTAAACCTGCTTCATAATACATATAAATAAATGAACATTTCCCATTACATTATGGGATATTTAATCATAGAATTTGGGCCAATGTAAGTAGTGTGTGTGTGTGTGTGTGTGTGTGTGTGTGTGTGTGTGTGTGTGTGTGTGTGTGTGTGTGTGTGTGTGTGTGTGTGTGTGTGTGTGTGTGTGTGTGGAGTACATTTAATCCGCTCATATAAATAAAACAATAACGTGTCTGTATGAGGGGGAGACGTCATGATGTGTGTGCTCATTGTTATCAGTACCGGCGGTGGCCGCCAGGTGGCGGTAGACACACATTCACAGCTCAGAATATAATCCGCGTCATCAAAACACAACGGAGATTATTACCTTCGCATTGAAAATGCCGGAAGGTTATGTTTTGATCGCCGTGTATTTATTTATTACCTTCGCATTGAAAATGCCGGAAGGTTATGTTTTGATCGCCGTGTATTTATTTATTTATTTATTTATTTATTTGTATGCGTGTTATTCGCAAATCTCAAAAAGTATTGAACCGAATCGCATGAAATTTGGTGGGATGATTGTTTATTATCCGGGGACCAGTTGATTAGATTTTGGGATCGATCGGGTCAAAGGTCAAGGTCAAAGGTCATGAACAGGTCAAAATCTTTCGCAGAACTCAAAAAGTATTGAACCGAATCGCATGAAATTTGGTGGGATCATTGTTTATTATCCGGGGACCAGTTGATTAGATTTTGGGATCGATCGGGTCAAAGGTCATGAACAGGTCAAAATCTTTCGCAGAACTCAAAAAGTATTGAACCGAATCGCATGAAATTTGGTGGGATGCTTGTTTATTATCCGGGGACCAGTTGACTAGATTTTGGGATCGATCGGGTCAAAGGTCAAGGTCAAAGGTCATGAACAGGTCAAATCTTCTTGAATCACATGGAATTTGGTGGGATGATTGGTTATTATCCGGGGACCATTTGATTAGATTTTGGGATCAATCGGGTCAAAGGTCAAGGTCAAGGTCATGGAAAGGTCTACATCTTTTTTTTTTACCATAGCACGATACATTTTTGTCCAATTGGCATGCAACTAATGCCAAAATGTTCATAATTCAATGCCCAATCTTGTGATATGCGAAGGTATGCGCTCTACCGAGTGCCCATTCTAGTTTATTTATTTATTTATTTGTATGCGTGTTATTCGCAAATCTCAAAAAGTATTGAACCGAATCGCATGAAATTTGGTGGGATGATTGTTTATTATCCGGGGACCAGTTGATTAGATTTTGGGATCGATCGGGTCAAAGGTCAAAGGTCAAAGGTCATGAACAGGTCAAAATCTTTCGCAGAACTCAAAAAGTATTGAACCGAATCGCATGAAATTTGGTGGGATCATTGTTTATTATCCGGGGACCAGTTGATTAGATTTTGGGATCGATCGGGTCAAAGGTCATGAACAGGTCAAAATCTGTCGCAGAACTCAAAAAGTATTGAACCGAATCGCATGAAATTTGGTGGGATGATTGTTTATTATCCGGGGACCAGTTGATTAGATTTTGGGATCGATCGGGTCAAAGGTCAAGGTCAAAGGTCATGAACAGGTCAAATCTTCTTGAATCACATGGAATTTGGTGGGATGATTGGTTATTATCCGGGGACCATTTGATTAGATTTTGGGATCAATCGGGTCAAAGGTCAAGGTCAAGGTCATGGAAAGGTCTAAATCTTTTCTTTTACCATAGCACGATACATTTTTGTCCAATTGGCATGCAACTAATGCCAAAATGTTCATAATTCAATGCCCAATCTTGTGATATGCGAAGGTATGCGCTCTACCGAGTGCCCATTCTAGTTTATTTATTTATTTATTTGTATGCGTGTTATTCGCAAAACTCAAAAAGTATTGAACCGAATCGCATGCAATTTGGTGGGATGATTGTTTATTATCCGGGGACCAGTTCATTAGATTTTGGGATCGATCTGGTCAAAGGTCAAGGTCAAAGGTCATGAACCGGTCAAAATCTTTCGCAGAACTCAAAAAGTATTGAACCGAATCGCATGAAATTTGGTGGGATGATTGTTTATTATCCGGGGACCAGTTGATTAGATTTTGGGATCGATCGGGTCAAAGGTCAAGGTCAAAGGTCATGAACAGGTCAAATCTTCTTGAATCACATGGAATTTGGTGGGATGATTGGTTATTATCTGGGGACCATTTGATTAGATTTTGGGATCAATCGGGTCAAAGGTCAAGGTCAAGGTCATGGAAAGGTCTAAATCTTTTTTTACCATAGCACGATACATTTTTGTCCAATTGGCATGCAACTAATGCCAAAATGTTCATAATTCAATGCCCAATCTTGTGATATGCGAAGGTATGCGCTCTACCGAGTGCCCATTCTAGTTATATATGAGTTTATATTATTATATATGACTTTATATTATTATATATGACTTTATATTATAATATATGACTTTATATTATTATATATGACTTTATATTATTATATATGACTTTATATTATTATATATGACTTTATATTACAATATATGACTTTATATTATAATATATGACTATATGACTTTATATTATTATATATGACTTCATATTATAATATATGACTTTATATTATAATATATGACTTTATATTATTATGTATGACTTTATATTATTATATATGAATTTATATTATTATATATGACTTTATATTATTATATATGACTTTATATTATTATATATGACTTTATATGACTTTATATTATTATATATGAATTTATATTATTAAATATGGCTTTATATTATAATACATGACTTTATATTATAATATATGACTTTATATTATTATATATGAATTTATATTATTATATATGACTTTATATTACTTTATATTATTATATATGGCTTTATATGACTTTATATTATTATATATGACTTTATAACAGCTGTTCATTCATTTAATGTCAGACGGAGAGACGGATAGATGGATAGATGGAAAGAGAGAGAGATGGATAGAGATAGAGAGATGGATAGAGAGATAGATAGATGGATAGAGAGAGAGATGGATAGAGAGATAGAGAGATGGATAGAGATAGAGAGATGGATAGAGAGATAGATAGATGGATAGAGATAGAGAGATGGATAGAGAGATGGATAGAGAGATAGAGAGATGGATAGAGAGAGATAGATGGATAGAGAGATAGATGGATAGAGATAGATAGATGGATAGAGAGATAGATAGATGGATAGAGAGAGATAGATGATAGATAGATAGATGGATAGATAGATAGATAGATAGAGAGATAGAGAGATGGATAGAGAGATAGAGAGATGGATAGAGAGATAGAGAGATAGAGAGATGGATAGAGAGATAGAGAGATGGATAGAGCGATATAGATGGATAGAGAGATAGAGAGATGGATAGAGAGATAGAGGGATGGATAGAGAGAGATAGATGGATAGATAGATAGGTATTTGGCTGGATAGATCGATAGATAGAAAGATGGATGAACAGATGAACAGATAGATGTATATACAGGATTGTCTCAGAAAATTAGAATATTGTGATGAAGTTCTTTATTTTCTGTAATGCAATTAAAAAAACAAAAATGTCATGCATTCTGGATTACAGAAAATTACAGAAAATAAAGAACTTTATCACAATATTCTAATTTTCTGAGACAGTCCTGTATATATATATATATATATGGATAGAGAGATGAACACATATATAGATATATAGATACATGAAAGGATGGAGGGATGGATAGATAGAGGGATATATAGATAGATGAATAGATGATAAAGATAGAGTTGAAGTGCAGCTGAATTCATCTTCATCTTCATCTTTCTGCGTCGGCTTTCCTCTCAAATGTTTGTGTCACATTGAGGCTGAGCGTGTCTCGCATATCCATGACGCAGGAAGAGGGGAAGAAAAGAGGAGCAGAAGAGTTGGGATGAAAGGAAGCTCTCCAGAGGACGGCGGTGCATTTTGATGAAGACGAGTTTCACTTTGAACAAGCGGCTCGTTTCCACGGCGCTCCTCTTCTTGCTTCCTCTTCCTGCTTCCTCCTGCTTCCTCTGCTTCCTCCTGCTTCCTTTGCTTCCTCTTTCTGCTTCATCCTGTTTCCTCTGCTTCCTCCTGCTTTCTCTGCTTCCTCTTCCTGCTTCCTCTGCTTCCTCTTCCTGCTTCCTCTGCTTCCTCTTCCTGCTTCCTCCTGCTTTCTCTTCTTGCATCCTCTGCTTCCTCCTGCTTCCTTTTTCTTCGTCATCCTGTTTCCTCTACCTCCTGCTTTCTCTGCTTCCTCTTTCGTGCTCCTGCTTCCTCTGCTTCCTTCTGTGTCCTGTGCTTCTTCCTGCTTCTCCCTCCCCCTTCTTCTTCTTTTGCATCCTCATCCCGTCTTCATCACGTCTTCATCGCATCTTCATGGCATCTTCATCACCTCTTCATCACCTCTTCATCACCTCTTCATCAGATCTTCATCACATCTTCATCACGTCTTATTGTTCACTCTTTGCACGTCAGTCACAGACGAGTTCTCCCCTCCCGGTGGCATTGTGTCATTTTGCTGCTGCTGCTGTTGTTGTTGTTGTTGTTGTTGTTGGTTGTTGTTGTTGTTGTTGTTGGGGGCTAAAGAGCACAACGATGTGACAGACGTCTCTCACACGTAGCGGGAAAGACGAGCTGCCACCGGCCACCTGGAACACGTGTGTGTGTGTTTGTGTGTATGTGTGTGTGTACATGTGTGTGTGCGCATGTTTTTGCATGTGTGTGTGTGCATGTGTGTGCGTGTGTGTATGTGTGCATGTGTGCGTGCATGTGTGTGTATGTATGTGTGTGTTAAAGTAGAAGACGAAACACGTCAGGAAACAAAAGATTTTTAATAAATGAAACAATACTATAATAATAAATAAAGATTAACCGAGATGCACATTCAAAATAAAACCCAACAAAAGGAAGAAAGGCTGAAGAGTAAAGACGAAACACAGATTATAAAAAACAACCCCCCTCCCCCCCCGAGACATTTACAAATGTTCTTAAAAACTTGAAGAGGCGAACATAGACGTGGTATAAAAGCATCAAACAGGAGAGCATCAAGTCGTCTGAGGCCCCCCCCCCGAGAGGCTGTGTGTGTGTGAGTGTGTGTGTGTGTGAGTGTGTGTGTGTGTGAGTGTGCGTGTGTGTGTGTGCTGAACACTGACATTTCAGCCCGAGCCTCTCGGTGACGGTTTCAGACCTTTTATTTTATTTAATACATTTTTTAATTTTTTATTTTTTGTGTAATCAATAAACGATGAAAGTGAAAGCCGTCCATTCTTTACACGGGGGAAAAAAGAAAAGAAAAAAGGTCTATAACCGTAAAATCCGGTGTGCGCGGCGTGCGTTGGTCTCTTCTCTGTCGCGGCGTCGTAGAAATAAAAAAAAGTCAACGGCGTCTTTCTTTGTTCTTGGAGGACGCCGCAGCCATCCGTCACCTGACTGCTGACTCCTCCCCCTTCCAGCTCGTCAGTAAGGAGAGAACTTCTGCCTCTCCGGCTTCTTGATGCAGTTGGCCGAGGAGATCTTGGTGGTGTAGGCGGCCAGGGCGGCGTGGGAGGGCGCCGCCGCCGCCGCCATGCCGGGCCCGCCGGACAGAGTCAGAAAGGGGACGGACTTCACCCCCAGCAGGCCGGAGAGGGGCATGGCGCCGTACGGGTTGCCCAGCATGTGGGCCATGGTGGGTCCGGGGGAGATGGCGGCGGCGGCGCCGGGGGAGGAGGAGGAGGCCGGCTGGGCGAAGGCCATGTTGAGGTCCACCGGAGACGCCATGTTGACGGCCTGGGCCGTGGACTTGGCCGTCTCTAAACTGTGAGGGGGGGGGGGGGGGGCGGCAGAGATTAGAGGACTATACTGTTGCTGCAACACTTGGGGAA
Organism: Pseudoliparis swirei; assembly: GCF_029220125.1. Classification (NCBI taxonomy): domain Eukaryota; kingdom Metazoa; phylum Chordata; class Actinopteri; order Perciformes; family Liparidae; genus Pseudoliparis; species Pseudoliparis swirei. The sequence goes on from NC_079396.1 coordinate 27,151,937, forward strand.
GGCTCTGGATTTTATTCATTGAATTACATTTATTTCTACATAAGGGAAATCCAAGATGGCGGCAAACCTCCGTCCATAAACTAACGTCCACTTACACACAGTCTACGATATATATATTTATATATATATATAGTTATATTTATATATACATATTTATATATATTAATATACATTTATATTTATATATAAATTTATATATATATTTATATATGTATATACATTTATATATATATATTTTGTATATACATTTATATATATACATGGATACATTTATATTTTTATATATATATAAAAATATAA
>NC_079396.1:27157236-27182236 GCF_029220125.1 Pseudoliparis swirei
TTAGGAAGTCATGACTCATGTTTGGTTTTGGTCTTTTCGGAGGATCTGTTCAAATTTTTTTTTTACAGTAGCTACAAATTACATCATAAATTACTTTAAAAGCAGGGTCTCTCTCTCTCACTCTCTCTCTCTCTCTCACTTCCCTTAATGAAATCCAATAAGAGAGCGAGTTACGATGCGTAATCTGAAGGTTGAAATGTAGCCTGACAAGTTGAGAGAGAATCCAGATCTGAAGAGAAACCGTTCCATCGAACCGCCGGCGGAGGCTAAGTGAGGGGGAGGGGGGGGGGGGGGGGGGGAGGATCCTTGTCTGTTTTCTTATTGGCTTATTTTGACAGCAGACTTCCTCTAAGTGGGTCAGGGAACATGAGAGGATTTAAAGAGCACCCACGGGAGCCACGCTAAGACACTGCAGCACAGACAATAACGTGCAGGAAAGGATCCATATCGGCTCAGATTCCCCCCCCCCCCTGATTTAACCTTGGTTTAGTCCGAGGTGGAGTAATGAGGATCATTAGGAAGCCGCCAACGTGTGTGTGTGTGTGTGTGTGTGTGTGTGTTGCTCTTGCTTACATCGTTGGGGATGAGCAGCTCCTGAGACGTCTGCGTGTTGGAGTCCATCCCTGAGAGGAAGAATGAAAACACACCAGATATTCTACATTTTAATATTCATTCATCTCCTTTTTTAAGTCAGTGATGACACACACAACTGGCACTGATCTGGGGGGAGGGGCTGTTAGATATAATAAAGCAGTTAATTTCTATTTTAATAGAGCGGTGTTTAACACGGCCGCTCGCTCTCCTCCCGCCTCCCTCGTCCTCGGGGTCTGACGAACATATCATTTCGCTTAATGGAAAATATAAGAAACCCTCGTCTCCTCCTTCCTCCTTCCTCCCTCCTCACTGACCCCGGGAACATTATCTAAAAGGTGGGCTGGAAATCTAATTGCAGATGGAGGAGCGACATTTTGAATGTGACCTCGTGGTCCACACACCGGGCATGATGGAGGAGGCCGGCTGGGCCATCGGGCCGAGAGCCTGGTGCTGCTGCTGCTGCTGCTGCTGATGCTGATGCTGCATGGACAGCTGATGCAGCTTCACCATCTGAGACACAGGGCACAAGCTCAGCATGTAAGTGTATATGTGTGTGAGTATGTAAGTATGTAAGTGTGTATGTGTGTAAGTATGAAAGTGTGTAAGTATGTAAGTGTGTATGTGTGTAAGTATGTAAGTATGTAAGTAAGTATGTGTGTAAGTATGAAAGTGTGTAAGTATGTAAGTGTGTATGTGTGTAAGTATGTAAGTGTGTAAGTATGTAAGTGTGTAAGTATGTAAGTATGTAAGTGTGTATGTGTGTAAGTATGTAAGTGTGTAAGTATGTAAGTGTGTAAGTATGTAAGTATGTAAGTAAGTATATAAGTATGTTAGTATGTAAGTGTGTAAGTATGTAAGTATGTAAGTGTGTATGTGTGTAAGTATGTAAGTGTGTAAGTATGTAAGTGTGTATGTGTATAAGTATGTAAGTATGTAAGTGTGTATGTGTGTAAGTATGTAAGTGTGTAAGTATGTAAGTGTGTAAGTGTGTAAGTATGTAAGTGTGTAAGTATGTAAGTATGTAAGTATGTAAGTGTGTATGTGTGTAAGTATGTAAGTGTGTAAGTATGTAAGTGTGTAAGTATGTAAGTATGTAAGTAAGTATATAAGTATGTTAGTATGTAAGTATGTAAGTAAGTATATAAATAAGTATGTAAGTAAGTATGTGTGTAAGTATGTAAGTGTGTAAGTATGTAAGTAAGTATATAAGTATGTTAAGTATGTAAGTATGTAAGTAAGTATATAAATAAGTATGTAAGTATGTGTGTAAGTATGTAAGTGTGTAAGTATGTAAGTGTGTATGTGTGTAAGTATGTAAGTATGTATGTGTGTAAGTATGTAAGTATGAAGGAAGTATGTGTGTAAGTATGTAAGTGTGTAAGTATGTATGTGTGTAAGTATGTAAGTGTGTATGTGTGTAAGTATGTAAGTATGAAGTAAGTATGTGTGTAAGTATGTAAGTGTGTAAGTATATAAGTCTGTAAGTGTGTAAGTATGTAAGTATGTAAGTGTGTATGTGTGTAAGTATGTAAGTATGTATGTGTGTAAGTAAGTATATAAGTATGTAAGTAACTATATAAATAAGTATGTAAGTAAGTATATAAGTATGTAAGTAACTATAGAAATAAGTATGTAATTCTGTAAGTGTGTAAGTATGTAAGTATGTATGTGTGTAAGTATGTAAGTGTGTAAGTATGTAAGTCAGTAAGTAAGTAGGTAAGTATGTAAGTATGTAAGTAAGTAGGTACGTATGTAAGTTTGTAAGCATGTAAGTAAGTATGCAAGTATGTATGTAAGTAACTATGTAAGTATGTAAGTAAGTATGTATGTAAGTATGTCAGTAAGTATGCAAGTATGAATGTGTGTAAGTATGTCAGAAGGTAAGTAAGTAAGGATGTAAGTAATTAAGTATATGTGTAAGTATGTATAAATGTATGTAAGTATCGAAGTCAGTAAGTAAGTAAGTATGTAAGTAAGTATGTAAGTATGTTTGTAAGTATGTAAGTATGTATGAATGTATGGAAGTCAGTCGGTAAATAAGTATGTAAGTAGGTAAGTAAGTAAGTAAGTATGTAAATAAGTAAATAAATATGTATGTAAGTATGTAAGTGTGTATGTAAGTGTGTACGTTTGTAAGTATGTAAGTTTGTAAGTAAGTAGTATGTATGTAGGTAAGTAAGTAAGGATGTAAGTAATTAAGTATGTGTGTAAGTATGTATGAATGTATGGAAGTATGGAAGTCAGTAAATATGTAGGTAAGTAAGTAAATAAGTATGTAAGTAGCTAACTAAGTAAGTATGTAAGTAGGTAACTAAATAAGTATGTAAGTATGTAAGTATTTTACAATACACGGTAAATGATGGTGCAATAAAATAATGAGAGTAGATAAAAAGAAGGTCATAGAATATTTAAATGAACCAGATGCCAGTGAGACGTCCTGAAATCGGTCACTTCCTACCTCTGAGTGTGGAATGCCATATTGGTTCTGCAAAGTGTAGGCCTGTGAGGGAGAGAGAGAGGGAGGGAGGGAGGGAGGGAGAGAGAGAGGAGGGAGGGAGGGAGGGAGAGAGAGAGAGAGAGAGGGAGGGAGGGAGAGAGAGAGAGCATCCTGCATTAGGGAAATGACGGCAATAAAATCAGAATGGACCCCCGCGGGGCGATAAATCCTGTGTGCACGGATTTAGTTTTCCAGAAGAGGTTTGATGAGGGTTTTGGTTTTTAAAAAGTAAATCCAAGATGGCGACCTGCATGTACGCCACGACTCGGCCATCGATGCCTCTGATTCATGCTTTATTTATTCCTTCTAATTTTTAAATGTCTCGTTTTAAATTAGAAATTTCGTGTTTTATTGTTTTCGTACACGTTTTTATTTGTTGTCACTGCACCGACTGATGAGTCAGCAACTTCATTTCCTTGTTTCTACGGCGACGGTCATCATCCTCACTCATTCATTTCATTACTTTTAGAAGAAAAAAACTTCCTCCATTGTTGACGGTCGAAAAAATAAAAAAACGCCCCAATAATTAATTTTCTCTATAAAACCTCGAGAGAAATGTTTTTACTTTAATTCGACTGAACCCTTTAAAAATTATTCTCCTAAAACCTTTTGATATTTTAGAAATATTTTACTTTCTTTCGAGCCCTTTTTTTGTTTTGTGTGTGTTGTAGCACACAAAGTGACCCCCCCCCCCCCCCTCATGATCCTAAATAATGCGGTCCCATACGTTGACCTCTCTCTAACGTAATTGTCTCTGTCTGCCGGCTCTAACTGGACTCCGCCTGGCGCCAGCTGTCTGCCTTCTGTTACCGGGGGTCCTCACGGCCACGAGCCGGAGGCGGGAGAACCAACACAAACACGTCCGATGAGCAGCGGCTAATTACATTAGCATGAGTCGGCTAAATTGTGACGTCTTCGCCCCAACAATTAATTTTTATTTTTTGGGTGGTGGCGGTGTTGTTGGTGGTGGTAGCGTTGGTGGTGGTGGAGGTAGTGGTGGTGGTGGTGGTGCAGGCGTTGGTGGTGGTGGTGGAGGCGGTGGTGGTGGAGGTAGTGGTGGTGGTAGTGGTGGTGGAGGTGCTGGTGGTGGTGGCGTTGGTGTTGGTGGAGGTAGTGGTGGTGGTGGAGGCATTGGTGGTGGAGGTAGTGGTGGTGGTGGAGGCGTTGGTGGTGGTGGTGGAGGCATTGGTGGTGGTGGAGGTAGTGGTGGTGGTGGAGGTGGAGGCGTTGGTGGTGGTGGAGGTAGTGGTGGTGGTAGTGGTGGAGGCGTTGGTGGTGGTGGTGGAGGCGGTGGTGGTGGTGGAGGTAGTGGTGGTGGAGGTGCTGGTGGTGTTGGTGGTGGTGGCATTGGTGTTGGTGGTGGTGGAGGTAGTGGTGGTGGTGGAGGCATTGGTGGTGGAGGTAGTGGTGGTGGTGGTGGTGGTGGTGGTGGTGGTGGAGGCATTGGTGGTGGTGGAGGTAGTGGTGGTGATGGTGGAGGTAGTGGTGGTGGTAGTGGTGGTGCTGGTAGTGGTGGTGGAGGTGCTGATGGTGTTGGTGGTAGTGGTGGTGGTGGTGGTGGTAGTGGTGGTGTTGGTGGTGGTGGAGGTAGTGGTGGTGGTGGAGGTGCTGATGGTGTTGGTGGTGTTGGTGGTGCTGGTCGTGCTGGTGGTGTTGGAGGTGGTGTTGTTGGTGTTGGTGGTGTTGGTGGTGGTGGTGGTGGTGGAGGTGGTGTTGGTGGTGGTGGTGGTGGTGGAGGTAGTGGTGGTGGTGGAGGTGCTGATGGTGTTGGTGGTGGTGTTGGTGGTGTTGGTGGTAGTGGTGGTGGTAGCGTTGGTGGAGGTGCTGGTGGTGTTGTTGGTGCTGGTGTTGGTGGTGTTGGTGGTGGTGGAGGTAGTGGTGGTGGTAGCGTTGGTGGAGGTGTTGGTGGTGTTGGTGGTGGTGGAGGTGCTGGTGGTGTTGGTGGAGTTGGTGGTGGTGGAGGAGTTGGTGGTGGTGGAGGTAGTGGTGGTGGTAGCGTTGGTGGAGGTGGTGTTGGTGGTGATGGTGGTGGTAGTGTTGGTAGCATTGGTGGAGGTGGTGGAGTTGGTGGTGGTGTTGGTGGAGTCGTGTTTCAGGAGAGGGGCAGAACAATAGCTCCAGCTTTTAACGCTCAGCTGTTGTTTTAAAAACGCCTCGACAGACGATGGACGGTAGATCTGGACATACCGCACAGCCCCCCCCCCCCCCCACACACACACACACACACACCACATTCATTCTGTAGATATTTATAGGTGCAGAGAACAAAGAGGTGTCGGGTTACCTGCTGGAGGTCCAGGCCGGCCTGGCTGACGGAGTACAGAGGGTGGGGTGCAAAGTCTGACGCCTCGTACACCTGCAGGAGAGAGAGAGGAGCACGCCCATTGTGCATGTGAGGAGGAGTGAGCGTGAAGGGGTTCCTACTGGCTAGAAACATGGAGGCCCCCCCCCCCCCCACACACACACACACACTCTTGCCACAGATCATATGTGGGCTCCACGTCAGCACACCTAACAGGCTTATGGGCCGTGACTCATCCTTGGCCTCCATTCCCACTTCATTTTATAACCCCCCCCCCCCCTTTCACACAAACATCCCCTTACATTAACGCCCCCCCCCCCCCTCGTCCCCACGCTTTCATTTGCTGATTATTATGGAGGTAAATATGAAAACTCAAAGCCGTCGCATGAACTGAGGCACACACAGAACATGTGACCGCCTCCAGACCCGCCGGCATCTTGTGACTTGATCCAAGGAGGGAGGAGAGGAGGGAGGAAGGAAGGAAGATCTGTCCCTTCTCAAACAGCGGCGTCTGTGCCACTCACGCCCACAGTCACACAAACCCAATCTGGTTGTATAGAAGTCTATGCTTCGTGTGTTAAGGCTGTATTCTCTCTCCTGACCACCAGGGGGCTCCTCTGGTTGTATAGAAGTCTCTATAGTGACTCTACTTCTCTTGATGTATTCCCTCAGTAAACATTGTAAACATGAGTTTATGTCTCAGTCTCTAGTTTCAAGTCTTCTTCTATACAGCATGATGTCATCATTTATACTTTATGGTCATTTTGAGTCAAACAGACCATAAAGCAGGGGGCGCTTTAGGGGCGGGGCTTAAGGTGATTGACAGGTCACTACGTCGTTTCTACTTCCAATATCTGTTTTAGTTTTCTTTCATGGTTCCTCCTCCTCCTCCTCCTCCTCCTCCTCCTCACATGTGTTTGAATCCCTCACCTGGTTCCCTGCGATGAGGAGGGCGGCCGGCGAGGGGCTCGGCCGGTAGGGGATGGTCGCGCCCTTCGGGGGAGACTAAGTGAAGGAAAGACAAGACGGAAGAAAAAAAGGCCGGAATGAACCTGGTGGTTAGATCCGGTGAACGAAGCCTTCACATCCGGCGCGGCGCCGGCATGCGAGACGCTTAAGTGCAAATGGCGTGCGACACAATAACACTTAACGACGAACTAAACTGCTAATGACGCGACATTATCCTCTTCCTCGTTTCCCCCTTTTGATGATATTAGTCACTCGCTGAATTATTGAAGCCGAGCAGCGAGCGCTCCGGTTGGAAATAACATAAGCTCCGAGCTGCGGCGGTATGTGTGTGTGTGTGTGTGTGTGTGTGTGTGAGAGCGCCCTGTGGATGAATCAAGCATCCACTGACGGGGAGACATTTTATAAGATCACAAATTCTTCAAACGCCAACGAGCAGAGGAGATTATGCAGAGCACACGCCGCGCGCGGCTTATCGCAATGTCGCCGACGCGTCTTTTTTTTCGGAGCGCGGAGCGTCTTTTTTTCTGCCGGGACGAATTCCTCTATAACTTTGCATGATTTAAAAAAATATATCTCAGAAGCCGAGAGCGAGAACAGAATCCTAATGAAAGGAGGGGAGCCAAAACCAACACAAGAAGAGGACCTGAACGCACCGGGAGGACCTGAACGCACCGGGAGGAGGGGGGGGGGGGGGGGTGATCAGGTTGAGCTGCAGGCCGGTTTGTTTTCAGTGAGCAGCTCGGTGACCTCTGACCTGAGAGCTGCAGGTCGTTTCCTTTACGATGTCACAACGCGAAAAAAAAACATGAAAAAAGAGCGACGCACTTCGTAGGAGCGGTCGGGGAAATCAACGCGCATTCCTTCAGCACTTAAACTAAACTCGTATTAAACTGAAAAACCTCGATTTGACTTTACGTGCGTTGTTAAATGCGTTTTTTAAATGCGTTCCTAAATGCAATCTTTATATGTTTCTTAAATGCGGTCTTTATATGCGTTGTTGAATGTGTTATTTATATGCTTTTTTTTAATGCGATCTTAAAATGCGATCTTAAATGTGTTTTTTACATGCTGTTTTTATATACGTTGTTAAAAGCAGTTTTCATATGCATTCCTAATGCGGTTTTCATATGCGTTTTTAATGCGATTTTAAATGCAATCTTAAATGCGATCTTTATATGTTTCTTAAATGCGGTCTTAAAATGTGATCTTAAATGTGTTTTTTATATGCATTTTTTATATGCGATCTTAAATGCGATTTTAAATGTGGTCTTTATATCCGTTTTTTAATGCGATCTTAAATGCGATCCTAAATGCATTTTTATATATGTATTTCTACGCGTTCTTAACATGTGGTTGCAAAATAGTTTCTCCTTCGGCTCTCTTGCCAAACACACCTGTCTGTACTCAGGTGATGTCTAGTGACGTCATCATCATCATCATCATTTCAGCGATACGTCAACGTGATCAACTGTATTTCTGCATAGTTGTATCTATGGATCATAATGTACCCACATGGGTGAGATCCGGTATCGGTAAACACAAATCGGTGTCACGTCTACGCTCTCCCGTGATATCTCATCTCGCATGTCGGATAACGATAATGCAGAAAACACCGCGTTGCGTAACACACACGACTCACGCTGCATGCCCACAACGCTTTAACCTCTGCGGCGCCCGGAACAGAGCGAGCATGCTCGCCGGTGAAGCTCCTCCTACCTCCAGGATCACCGTGCAGATGAGGCGGACGCACTGGATCACGGAGTCCTGGCTCCCGGATATCGTCACCCCTCGCTCGGTGGAGTTGGGCAGCAAATCCCCCGCCACCTGGATCTGAGCCCCGGTGCTCTGGGGGTTTAAAAAGAGGATCAAAGATTACTTTGGCTTCCAGAGACGAGTCGCCGGCGCCCTCCTGACCTTTTTAAAGCCGCGAAGACCGACTGAGCCGTGGTGTGTTTCTAACGGCAGGTCGGAGATGAATGAAAGGTCACCCATGATGCATCTCTCCCAATATTTTGCCGATGCATAGATATATAAAGCATGTCTGAAAGACTTATGCCGATGCCTCTGGGCGACCGCACGCTTTTGTCATCGCCAACGGGCCCGTGGCAACCAACACGGGACAACACAAGGCTGTAAGCAAAACCAATTGTGTGTGTGTGTGGGGGGGGGGGGGGGGATAAACATGACGGGAAAACCAGACTGGATGCCGGTTGGCGAAGGTAAAATGAGAGAGAGAGAGAGAGAGACAGAGAGAGAGACAGAGAGAGAGAGAGACGCTATTTGTGGAGCTGAGCTGAAGTCGAAAGTCTGGCAACGGATCTGAAGCCGGTTTAATCCGGCTGCTGACCCCCTGCTGAGTCGTAGCGTTTTGTTCTGCGCTAAGTGATCCGGCCGGCGGCGTCTCGCCGACTTCCCCCGGCCTTAATGGCCTTAATCAATGTTTCCATTCCGGTGCCAACGCAAGCGAGCGAGTGCAAAAGCCGCCACTCAAAGATCTCGGCAACTATTGGACGTTCGGTCTCGGTACCCAGAGGATGAACCTTCGTGACTTTTTAGACGATCAAATATCTACGGATCTGACGTTCTTAATCGGTCTCGGCTGTCGTTGGGCGTTTCCTGCTCGTAGAAGGCGGGGCTACCTAGGAACGAGTCTCGGTACCCAGAGGATGAACCCTCATGACTTTTTAGACGATCAAATATCTACGGATCTGAGGTTCCCAATTGGCAAAAGGTTGGAATACCCAGGAACGAGACGGCATTCATGAGGTTCCCGGTTTCCCTTAATGGCCTGAAACCATTTTTTCATCCAGGTGCCAACGTGAGAGAGTTACTTCCGTCTGGAGGAAAGATCTCGGCAAATTTGGATGTTAAGTCTCGGTCCCAAGAGGATGAACCCTGATGACTTTTAGGTGATCCTTTTTCCAATATGCTCGACGATCAAATATCTACGGATCTGAGGTTCCCAATCGGCCTCGGCTGTCGTTGGGCACTTCCTGCTCATAGTAGGCGGGGCTACCCAGGAACGAGTCTCGGTACCCAGAGGATGAACCCTCATGACTTTTTAGACGATCAAATATCTACAGATCTGACGTTCCCAATCGGCCTCGGCTGTCGTTGGGCGTTTCCTGATGACTTTTAGGTGATCCTTTTTTCAATACCCTCGACGATCAAATATCTAAGGATCTGACGTTCCCAATCGGCGTTCCCTGCCCGTAGAAGGCGGGGCTACCCAGGAACGAGTCAGCATGTTCGCGCGGTTCCCGGTTCCCCTCGTCTCAAAAGTCGTTTTTGGTTCGACGGTCTAAGGAAAAGAGTTGTTTACGTTTCATTCTAAAGCTAAAACGAGAAGCTAATATCCTCCTCCGGTAGAGTCTGAAGCTTTTAAACGACGTCACTGGAACCTCGTGACGTGAAGTCTCGTGACCCCGCCGGAGTTCCTTTTATGGACTATATTATAAAAAAAATAAAAAAATCATTTGTAAAGGCTATAGCTCGCCGAAAAATAAGTGCAGTATTGTGCAATAAGCAGTCAAAACTGCATCCGGTTGCATTTTTGCAACGTTCAATCCCAGAATGCCTTTCTTCTGTTCACCTGAAGCTCTGACAAAATGAGTTATTATAGCTTTTTACTGTAGATATAATATGATCACCACATTTCTCAATCTCTAAACTTCGATTATGCTGCGATACGGAATAGAAGAACGCCTAAAATGTATTGATGTCAACGGAAGGACTTGCATTATTAATGTGGTGGCAAAATAAATAAACCACAACGAGGACAAATGTGGGGAATGAAATGTCTGCAGTTTATTATCCCTCCTCATCTCCTGCATGCAGATTTGTCCTCTTCATATTTCGGTGTCAGTGTGTGTGTGTGTGTGTGTATGTGTGTGTCGTGCTCACCTCTCGGATCTCCTTTATCTTGGCCCCCCCCTTCCCGATGAGGGAGCCACACTGGCTGGCCGGGATGACCAGCCGCAGGGTGACCGGCGGTTTGGAGCTGATGGTGCCGTTGGCCACCAGGGCAGTCAGGTCCTGGAGGGGAAAGGGGGGGGGGGGAGAAAAGCCACCAGAGGGTTTTATCTCCAATTCCACAGGAACGTAAACACACTTTGTGTCCGTGGTCCTTTCTCGTTCAGCCAATTTGCCGAATGTGTGGAATATTAATATCCCCAAGTGAGTCTAATGTGGGATCTGGACTCCAGTGCAGGTTTTGTGGCTCCGCCCGGGACCAGAATCCATGTAGGATGATGAAGCTTGTGTTGTGCTTATTCTCTCAGCTGTCATGTTTTTCATATATATGTATGTATATATATATACATATATATATATAAAATGATATATATATAAATATAATTAGATATATAAATTCATATTTCTATAAATAAATACATATATTGTTTTATATATATTTATATATAATAATTTATATATATATATATATTTATATATATAAATATATATATTCTAATTTTCTGAGACAGTCCTGTATATATAAATATAGACATATATAAATGATGAAGCTTGTGTTGTGCTTATTCTCTCAGCTGTGATGTTTTTCATATATATATATGTATATATATACATATATATATATATGTATATATATATATTAATATATGTATAAATTAATACATATAATTTTCATATATATTTATATAAAAATATTTATATTTATATATATATTTATATAAATATAAATATAGACATATATAAATAAATCTATGAAGTATAAAAATATAGACACATGCATATAAATAAATATATATTTATAGATAAATATGTATACATATTTACATATATGTATATATATAAATATATCTATGTATATATATATATACATATATACATAAATATATATTTAAATATATATATACATATATATATATATTGATATTAATATATAAATATATTTATATATATGACATTGGCCAAAATCTAACTTTGAAATTCTGGTAAGAATGAGAGTTTGCAATTTAGGGATCCCCTAAGATTCAAGTGCAAATTATTCATTAATGTACAATTGTTATAGTCGGTTCATTATGGGGGTGGTGATGATTTATGCCTGCGTTGTTTTCTGTCCCAGCCTGTTGGTTGTGATGCTATGTTGTGCATTATTTGTATAGTTTGAGTTGAGTGTGTAACCCCCCCACCCCACCAAAAAGGTGATTATTCCCCTTTTTTAAATTTGAATTTTGAATTAAATGCGTCACGCTTACAATAACTCAAGAATGGCGGTAAATAGGTGAGTGCAAAAGAGAATATATTTTATTTTAATGAACACTGCACCGCGCTCCCGGTGTTTACCTCGTTCCGACGTATTAACCACGGCGGAGATGGACAGCCACCGCGGGCAAGAGCCGGCCGCCGACGGCTCATTAGCAGACGGCGAGCTTTATGAATCCTTCTCATTAATGGGGCGGTGAAGAAAATGGACAAAATAAAATTATATAAAAATATATGTCTATATATATATACATATATATATAAATATATATAAATATATATATGTATATATAAATATATACATATATATATATAAATATATATAAAAATATATGTATATATATAAATATATATATATATTTATATATTGTGGCTGACCTGACCAATCTGAGAGGAGCTGAAAAACGGAAACTAAATAGCAAAATATTCATTCTGTCTACTCTGTTGTGTTTTATAATGTTTGTATTCATTCATATTATTATTATTAATATTATTATTAGTATGGCTTATTCTTTTCTTTGTATTCCCTTATATACATATATTTGTTTCTTTTGCTCTAAATTCACCTTATCCCATCAATTTATTCAGACTACTTCTTTTATTCATTTATCTTTCTTAACTATCAGATGTGCATTCGTCTCTTCACCTTCTCTCCATTTTTTCCTTTTTTTGGTTTTTAATCATTTTGTAAATCTCCTTGAATTGAATTTTCGTTCTTTGAAAGGTGCTTTTGATGGATGGCCCGACACTATTATGAAATTTAACAACTCACTGTACATCGTGTATATTTGAAATAAGTCCAAAACGTTTCAACATCTTTTTATTAGCTTATTATGCTAATGAGCGGCGTGCTGCGCGGCGTGCTGCGGTCTTACCTCCTCCAGCTTGTAGGTGATCATTGTGAAGGCTCTGAAGACGCAGTCCGTGGAGCCGGTGATGGTGATGATCCTCTCTGGACAGGAGCCCTCGGAGATGTTGACCCGAGCGCTGCTCTGTGTGGGGGTCAGAGGTCAAGTGATGGTCAACGTTAACGCTTAAGAGCTCGACGTTGTTTAAACATGTTTTAAATAAATATCTAAATAAATACAAATATATATTATAATGTATATAATACATATACATAATAATATATATTATAGTATAATACATAATATGTATAAATAATAATATATATTAGAATGTATTTAATATATATATATATATTATAGTATAATAGAAATAATAATACATATTACAATATATAATATATATACATATTATATACATAATAATATATATTATAATATACAATATGTATACATAGTAATATGTTATAATATACAATATGTATACATAGTAATATATATTATATTATAATATATATAAATAATAATATATATTATAATATAATATAATATAATAATATAAATAAATAATATATATTATTATGTATAGAATATACATAAATAATAATATTATACATGAACCATCCTTGAGAAAGTGGTCGCAAATCAGTTGTGTGACTTTCTACATCATAATAGTTTATTTGAGGAGTTTCAGTCAGGATTTAGAAAACACCACAGCACCGAGACGGCACTGGTGTAAATTACAAATGACCTCTTAATGGCAGCAGATAAAGGACTCCTCTCTGTCCTGGTCTTGTTAGACCTTAGTGCTGCATTCGACACCATTGACCATGACATCCTGTTACAGAGACTGGAGCAGTCGATTGGCATTTCAGGCACGGCACTAAGTTGGTTTAAATCCTATTTATCAGATCGATCTCAGTTTGTATTTGTAAACGATGACGCCTCGATAACCACCAACGTTAGTCACGGAGTTCCACAAGGTTCTGTGCTTGGACCAATTTTATTTACCTTATACATGCTTCCTTTGGGCAATATTATCAGGAAACATTCCATAAACTTTCATTGTTATGCAGATGATACTCAACTATATCTATCGATAAAACCAGAGGAGAGCAACCAACTCGGTAAAGTTCAAGCATGTCTTAAAGACATAAAAACATGGATGACCTGCAACTTCTTGATGTTAAACTCAGACAAAACCGAAGTAATTTTAATCGGCCCTGAGCACCTCAGAGATCAATTATCTGGTGATGTGGATTCTGTAGACGGCATTGCCCTAGCATCCAACACCACTGTAAAGAATCTTGGCGTTATCTTTGATCGGGACTTGTCCTTTAACTCCCACGTAAAGCAAATCTCAAGGACTGCATTCTTTCATCTACGTAATATTTCAAAAATCAGGCACATCTTGTCTCAAAAAGATGCAGACAAATTGGTTCACGTTCGTTACTTGAGACTGGATTACTGCAACTCCTTATTATCAGGCTGCTCTAATAAATCTCTTAGGTCCCTCCAGTTGATCCAGAATGCTGCAGCTCGTGTTCTCACTAAAACTAAGAAAAGAGATCACATCACTCCTGCACTAGCTGCTCTGCACTGGCTCCCAGTAAAATCAAGAATCACTTTTACAATTATTCTCTTAACGTACAAAGCCTTGATTGGTGATGCACCATCATATCTTAAGGAACTTGTAGTACCATATTGCCCCACTAGAGAGCTACGCTCACTAAATGCGGGACTACTTGTAGTTCCTAGAGTCTTAAAAAGTAGAATGGGAGCCAGAGCCTTTAGTTATCAAGCTCCTCTTTTATGGAACCAGCTTCACCTTCAGTCCGGGAGGCAGACACAGTCACCTCGTTTAAGAGTAGACTTAAGACCTTCCTCTTTGACAGAGCTTATAGTTAGGGCTGAATCAGGTTCACCTGGTCCAGCCCCTGGAGACGCTGCTATAGGCTTATAGCTGCCGGGGGACGTTTAGGATGCACTGAGCACCTATCTCCTCTTTTCTCTCCTTAGGGATGAATTTTCATCTCTCAATCACACGTTACTAACTCTGCTTTCTCCCCGGAGTCCTTTTGACTTCACGTCTCATGGGGTCATCGGACCCTATGAGACGACATAGATCCTATCTGCTGATGGATCATCGAGGTCTGGGTCGTGGAATTCCTGCTCCTGACTACACCACTGTCCTGTTGAGACTCCGCCCACTGTTGAGACTCCGCCCACTCCTCCTCCCCACCGCCATCTGCCTGATGGATCGTGGAGGTCTCCATCGTGGAATATGCCTACTATGAACTATTCATCCACTCTAAATCTGTCCTTCTGTACACATTACATCTATTGTTCTTTCCATCCTGGAGAGGGATCCTCCTCTGTTCTCTCCTGAAGGTTTCTTCCCTTTTTTTCCCCCTGAAGGGTTATTTGGGAGTTTTTCCTGGTCCGATGTGAGGTTTTGGGGCAGGGATGTCTATGTGTACAGATTGTAAAGCACTCCGAGACAAATTTGTAATTTGTGAGATTGGGCTATACAAATAAACTGAATTGAATTGAATTGAATTGAACCCGACTCGTGGTCGTCCCTCGTCATGTAAGTTGGACTGACAGCTGTCACACAGAACAACAACAACAACAACAACAACAACAGCACAAAGCATTAATGATGGTGGACACAGTACCTCTTCTCGTATTCGCTTCACCGTCTCTCCTTTCTGGAAAGAGAGGAGAAGATGGAGGACGGCGTCAGACAGAGTCTCTTAAGTGACACCGGCGATGTCGAGACCACGAAAAGTCTGATTGGGAATTTAGCGTGAACGAACGGCGGCGTCCTGCGCACGGCCGGAAGGAGGCGCACACCTGCTGTGTGTGTGTGTGTGTGTGTGTGTGTGTGTACACCAGGCTGTCACAGCTCAGCTCCCCCTCTGACGATCACAAGCTGTGTCATCTCACCCACCGCCCTTCACTCTTTTTTCCTTCTTGTTTTCTATTCTCTCCCCCTGTCTCTCTCTCTCTCTCCCCCCCCCCCTCTCTCTCTCTCTCCCCCTGTCTCTCTCTCTCTCTGTTCCCCTTGTTTTAATTTCTTTCTTTCCCGGCACTCTATATTTTCCTTTTTTGTCTTCTCAGCGTTGTCTTTTTGTCGGTGTCGTATTACGAAGGGCGAACGGAGCAGCGTCGAGGAGCCGGGCCCCCGGGGGCCCACGAGGGCCTCGGGGTCGATGCACTGATGCTTTAGTTTAATGGATTATTGGGGAGAGTTTTTGGTGGTAGTGAGTTTCGTTTCACCCGTTTCTATTCAAGACTCAAATGTATATGTATATATGTAGATATAGTAAATATATATATATGTATTATATATATATATGTAGATATATTATATACATACATATAAATAATATAAATATATATATATATATATCATATATATCATATTTTTCATATATTTATAATATATACAGGACTGTCTCAGAAAATTAGAATATTGTGATGAAGTTCTTTATTTTCTGTAATGCAATTCAAAAAACAAAAATGTCATGCATTCTGGATTCATTACAAATCAACTGAAATATTGCAAGCCTTTTATTCTTTTAATATTGCTGATTATGGCTTGTAAGAAAACTCAAATATCCTATCTCTAAATATTAGAATATCATGAAAAAGTATACTAGTAGGGTATTAAACAAATCACTTGAATTGTCTAATTAACTCGAAACACCTGCAAGGGTTTCCTGAGCCTTGACAAACACTCAGCTGTTATAAATCTTTTTTTTACTTGGTCTGAGGAAATATTAAAATTTTATGAGATAGGATTTTAGAGTTTTCTTAAGCTGTAAGCCATAATCAGCAATATTAAAAGAATAAAAGGCTTGCAATATTTCAGTTGATTTGTAGTGAATCCAGAATGCATGACATTTTTGTTTTTTTAATTGCATTACAGAAAATAAAGAACTTTATCACAATATTCTAATTTTCTGAGACAGTCCTGTATGTATGTATATATATTATATAGATACATATATATATAATAATATAATATAAATATATATGATATATATATATATATATATATATATTATATACACACATATATATATATAATATAAATATATTTATATATATAATATAAATAATATATATATATATATATATATATTATATACATACACATATATATAATATAAATATATATGTGATATATATGATATATATTTATAATATATATGTATATACATTTATTATATACATAGATATATATAATATAAATATATATATGTATATTACAATATATATCATATATAAATAACATATTTATATCGGAAGCTGTATCTTCATGATGTTATTGTTGTAAAAGTGAGGTACATCTAAAAAATACATGATATTTAAAGTGGATCTTTTGTGTAATTCTTAATGGAGAAACTCAGTTTTTATCGCAGTGGAGTTGAGTGCAGCTAAGCATCTGTTTATCATTATGGATTTTAAGTCTTTTTTTTAAAGCCCAACCCCCTCAGTGTGTCTGCAAATGAATTCTGTCCCTTGGACAGATGTAGCCGTTGACCCTCGGCTTAGATCAATAGAAAATAAATACAATATTTGTCTCCGATCCTAGCATTTAACAAAATATCAACCTCGTGTCCCAAATGATTAATACTTTCATAAATATATGTAGTATTTTGTGTAGAAGAATTCTCACCTTTCCTATGATGCTGCCGACCTCCTAGAACAAAAAGAGACAACGGTAATTTCATTTAATACATCCTTAACCCTTGTGTTGCCTTCGGGTCATTTTGACCCGATTCAATATTTAACCCTCCTGTCGCCTTCGGGTCAATTTGACACGATTCAATGTTTAATGTCGGTGTTCTTTCGGGAGTCAACAAACAAACATAAAGTACCTCACACTTAAACTTGGAAAACAATATTAATTCTAATAATTTTCTGGAGATTTTAATAGCTGGGGTCATATTGACCTCAAGGGTAAAATATGTTAGTAAATATAAAGGTAACAGGAGGGTTAAACATTGAATCGGGTCATATTGACCCGAAGGCGACAGGAGGGTGAAACATTGAATCGGGTCAAATTGACCCGAAGGCAACACAAGGGTTAAAGAATGATGTCATTCTTTAAAATAATGTTTCCGGCATGTGATTCACGCGGCCTGCGGGCGCCGCTCGGCCGATGAGCTCCTACCTTTCCGTGCATGAGCAGCCGGAGTGTGAGGGTCACCCCCAAGCCCCCGTCCGCAAAGTCCTGCTCACAGTTCATGGCGATGTGGGCGTGGCATGAACGAGGCTCATCCGCCGGGCACGCAGGGGCTCGTTCTCCGGGCTCTCCCAAGGTCCTTCAGTGCCGCTCTGGGAGAGAAACAACAACAACAACAACATTATTCCCATCCAAAGAATTTCTATCCTACCAAAGGAACGCGTGAATCTACAAGAGTAGAGTTGTTGCGTTAAAAAACAAATCAAACTGCTTGTTGACTGGAAAAAAAGAGGAGAAAATGTCCTTCCGGCGTACACAAAGTTTATTCAAATTTAAAAAATTATAATAATTCCTTCTGTTGTAGGGGTCCAATTATGGAATAATGTTTAAATGGATGTAACAATGGTGAACTCCTTTTTGGTTTTCAAGGGAATTATTTATAAAACAATTCTTGAGAGATATAAATGTGATTGAAATGTATTTATATGGAAGATGTATGTGGAAGTATGTCTGTATGTATGTGTTTATATGTATACATATATATATGTATGTATATATTTATATAGATATATATTGTTCTTTTTAATTTTTCTGTTATTTTTTCTTTATTTTATTTAATGATATAAATTCTTTATTTTATATTAATTTTCTGATTTATTTGATATTAATTTAGGATAGGAATATATCAGCATTTTCTGATTCTACCTGTTTTGTTTTGTATATTATATAGAATAATATTGGATTGTATTTGATTTGATTGACTGAATAAAATAAAATTACACATAAAATACACATAAATATGTAAATGTGTTGGCGTTTCTTCGTGGGTTTCTAGATTTAGAGTCGGAGGAAAAAAGGTTAAAAACTAAAAACACACTTCTCGGGGGAAGGATTGATAGCGCGCGATCGGCTATGCCGACGATGTGACGCCGTCACGTCAGAAACGTGACGGACCTCGCATGGCAGCTCTGGGAGAGAGAGAAACAACAACAAAAACAACAACAACAACGCAAATAACATTACTACCATCCGAAGAATGTCCATCCTACCAAAGGAACACGTGAGTCGACAGACGTAGAAGACGACGTGAACGGCGAGACGCGGCGTGGCGCTCAAAAACGAAACAAGCTGCTCGTCGACTGAGGAACACGAGGAGCGTGCATGTATTAAATCTATTAAATCTATAAAATTTATAACATTTATTAAATTTTAAAAATGAAGAAAATGTAGAAAATAAAAAAAGGAAACATTTATATAATTTTTATTATTTTATTATTATTTTCTGTTTGTATCACTGGGTGAATAAAATAACAACAATAATATAATTACAGTTACAGCTACGCCGACGATGTGACTCGGTTTGCGTCAGAAACGTGACGGACTTCGCACGGCGCGGTGATTAACGAGCGAGTCGCCGCTCGGTGTCGGCGCGCCGTGGGTATTATCGGTTCATGGAATAATTCACGTTTCCTCTTGATTTATATTTGCTTTCGTTCGTCAGCCCGGACAGGAGGAACACATTTATATGCGACGCATAAATATAGCTGCAGAGAAGATGATGCGTGATGAGCGTGAAGAGGAGCTTCCTGCTTCAGAGAAGGGCGGCCGATAAAAACATACATATATATATATATATATACTTGTTCATATGTCTATATATATGTATAAATATATATACATATATATATATGTATATATATGTTTATATATATGTATTAATATATATATACATATATAAATATGTATATATATGTATACATATGTAGAAATATATATATACATATATATATATATACATATATATATATGTATAAATATACATATACATATATATGTATAAATATATATATGTATAAATATATATACGTATATATATAAATATATATACGTATATATATATATATATATATATACGTATAAATATATATATGTATAAATATACATATACATATATATGTATATATATGTATAAATATATATATGTATAAATATATATACATATATATATATATATACATATATATATATATGTATATATATATATATATATATATATATGTATATATATGTTTTTATCGAAAAATGTTGTGCCAATCCATCAAGTAATTGATGAGATATTTCCATGTGGACCAACGAGGTGATCGGTTGCTTTGACGAATCTATGAATCTTTATCGTATCGGCTACAGTACGATACTGAAAAAATATGAGGAAGAAGAAGAAGAAGAAGAAGAAGAAGAAGTTAGCGTGCCGCGGTGCGTTCCAGCCTCCTGTAGACCTGGTGAGGAGATCATGTTTAATAAATGGACTTTTATTTTAAATGGGATCTGAACCCCCCGAGAGAGGCCGGTTTGGAGGCGGGGCTTATTGCTTCCGCTCGGAAGGCCGCCCTGATTTATTTATTCATGCGCCTGAAATGCTTTTGCGATGCTTTAAGCTACGAAAAACGAAACCCTCTTAAGATCCGGCGGCTCGGGTTCGGCCGACCGTGTTGGTGTTTTTAAATTTGTTATATTCTCCTCCGTGGCCTGCGGATGCTCGCCGGACGCCGCGCCCTGAACACGTGGCTTTAACCTCGTTACATATGCGAGAGAACTGGAGGAGGAGGGGGGGGGGGCGGCTACAATGTTAACCCTTTGTGTTTCTTATTGCATTAGGAGACTCGATGCTTAGAAGGGATCATTATGCGGCGCTCTGTGGGTCGATGACGAGGCTCCGGGGTCCGTGGGAGGCAACAGAGCCCCTCTTGTTCTGAACCAGGACCTGATCGCCAAGTACAGACCGCAGGCGGCGGCGGGATGCCAAAGATACGGCGAGAATGGCAGAGGG
Organism: Pseudoliparis swirei; assembly: GCF_029220125.1. NCBI lineage: Eukaryota > Metazoa > Chordata > Actinopteri > Perciformes > Liparidae > Pseudoliparis > Pseudoliparis swirei. The sequence goes on from NC_079396.1 coordinate 27,177,694, forward strand.
GGCGGGGCCAGAGACGACGCCCGCCGTCGCCGACTGAATCCAGCCTAAGGGGAGCTTCTCCATACAGGTTACTGGTCGCCAATAGCCGTTATTTTATATATATTATATATATATTATATATATACACTACCGTTCAAAAGTTTGGGATCACTTAGAAATGTCCTTATTTTTCAAAGAAAAGCATTGTTTTTTTCAATGAAGATAACATTAAATCAATCAGAAATACACTCTATACATTGTTAATGTGGTAAATGACTATTCTAGGTGGAAACGTCTGGTTTCTAATGAAATATCTCCAGAGGTGTATAGAGGCCCATTTCCATCAACTATCACTCCAGTGTTCTAATGGTACATTGTGTTTGATCATCGCCTTAGAAGACTAATGGATGATTAGAAAACCCTTGAAAACCCTTGTGCAATTATGTTAGCACAGCTGAAAACTGTTTTGCTGATGAGAGAAGCTATAAAACTGGCCTTCCTTTGAGCTAGTTGATTATCTGGAGCATCACATTTGTGGGTTCGATAAGACTCTCAAAATGGCCAGAAAAAAAGAACTTTCATGTGAAACTCGCCAGTCTATTCTTGTTCTTAGAAATGAAGGCTATTCCATGCGAAATTGCAAAGAAACTGAAAATGTCCTACAGCGGTGTGTACTACTCCTTCAGAGAACAGCACAAACGGGCTCTAACCAGAGCAGAAAGAGAAGTGGGAGGCCCGGTGCACAACTCAGCAAGAAGACAAGTACATTAGAGTCTCTAGTTTGAGAAATAGACGCCTCACAGGTCCTCAACTGGCAGCTTCTTTAAATGGTACCCCCAAAACCCCAGTGTCAACGTCGACAGTGAAGAGGCGACTCCGGGATGCTGGCCTTCTAGGCAGAGTGGCAAAGAAAAAGCCATATCTGAGACTGGCCAAGCAAAAGAAAAGATTGGTATGGGCAAAAGAACACAGGCATTGGACAGAGGAAGATTGGAAAAAGGTGTTCTGGACAGATGAATCCAAGTTTGAGGTGTTTGGATCACACAGAAGAACATTTGTGAGACGCAGAACAGGTGAAAAGATGCTGGAAGAGTGCCTGACACCATCTGTCAAGCATGGTGGAGATCATGTGATGGTCTGGGGCTGCTTTGGTGCTGGGAAAGTGGGAGATTTGTACCAGGTAAAAGGGATTTTAAATAAGGAAGGCTATCACTCCATTTGGCAACGCCATGCCATACCCTGTGGGCAGCGCTTGATTGGAGCCAATGTCCTCCTCCAACAGGACAATGACCCAAAGCACACCTCCACATTGTGCAAGAACTATTGAGGGAAGAAGCAGGCAGCTGGTCTGCTGTCTGTAATGGAGTGGCCAGCACAGTCACCAGATCTCAACCCCATTGAGCTGTTGTGGGAGCAGCTTGACCGTATGGTCCTCAAGAAGTGCCCATCAAGCCAATCCAACTTGTGGCGGTGCTTCAGGAAGCGTGGGGTGACATGTCAACAGATTACCTCAACAAATTAACAGCTAGAATGCCAAAGGTCTGCAATGCTGTAATTGCTGCAAAAGGAGCATTCTTTGACGAAAGCAAAGTTTGAAGAACAAAATTAATACTTCAAATACAAATCATTATTTCTAACCTTGTCAATGTCTTGACTCTATTTTCTATACATTTTGCAACTCATTTGATAAATAAAAGTGTGAGTTTTCATGGAAAACACGAAATTGTCTGGGTGATCCCAAACTTTTGAACGGTAGTGTACATATAAAAATAAAAGGGGTTAAAGGGTTTTCTACCCCTCCGCTAGTCTTCTAAGGCGATAACACAATGTACCATCAGAACACTGGAGATAGGCCTCTACACACCTCTGTAGAGACTTCATTACACACCAGAGAATAGTCATGTACACATTAACTATGTAGAGAGAGTATTTATGATTCATTTAATGTTATCATTATTTTTTAAACAGTGCTTTGAAAAATAAGGACATTTCTACGTGACTCCAAACTTTTGAACAGTAGTTTATACAAACGCTGAATATTATAAACGCTGAATTTAAAAAGGGACAGCACACCCTCCGTCACCCCGCCCCCAAAATTAAAAAAATCCCTATTTTTATTGGTCCACGGATGCCCGTTCATCAGCGCTTGACATCTTTAGGAGGCGTTCGTCCCTGAGAGCCGACGCGTTCGCTTCCCCTCCTCGGTCTGACGGGGACATTTTATTTTTCTTCTCTTTTGGCTGCGAGTCAAAAGCAAACCTCATAAAAATAAGCACGATATTTTACAGCGGACGCGTTCACACTGTTTCGTTTTCTATTTAATGTGCGACGAGAAATATGACTGCTTGAGTTGAAAGGGACAGTCATCCCCTCCCCCTCCTCCCCCCTCCCCCGGTTACTGGAAGACAATATTCACAGACCGCGGTTGGAAGAAGCCGTTTTTTTCTTCCCGTCATCGAGGTGTGCAGGATTAAGCGTGAGAGAAAGTGGGTCACGTCCTCCTGGAGAGGCACGGCATGCGTATGTACGACCATATGTCAGAGTGTCCTCGAGCGAGACCCCGACTACCCCCCCCCACACACACACACACACACGCTTGGGATGGGTGAAATCCAGCAGTTAAATGATATATATATATATATATTAGGGCTGTCAGCGTTAATTCTATCACGTTAATTTGGCGCGTTAACGCACTAAATATTTTAACCAATTAACGCCTTTGTTTACTTCCGTTGTTTTTACACTCAAACCGAGTGTCAAGCCGCGGCAGTACGGATTAACACTGTTTCCGTTTTTAAAACAATTATTTTTCCGTGAAAATAAGGAGCAGAAATCAGTTTAACTCGTGGATGAATCAGTCGGTTTCCTCCTGCTCCTCCTTCCTCCCGTCTCCCTCTGATCCACAGAGGAACGAAGGGGCGACGTGTCGGGGAAAGAACTCGTCACACGAAACCTTCAACGTGATTGGTCAATCCGTTTGTCTGTCAACATTTTGGGGAAAAAACAACCAATGAACACTCAGTAAATCACAAGGACCTCCCACCTCACGGGTGAGGCTCATTAGCAGCCTGTCAGTCAGAGAGCAGAGAACATGGCACCAGGACAATGAGCCTCATTGAATAGAGCTGAGATTGTTCTGGAATGTTTGATGTAGAACACGTGGGGGTGTGTCATAAAAGGTGAATTTAATTTTTTTTGTAAAATGGAGAACATGCCCCCAGCTTCCAGAGGGTTAACGTGACATATGTGAATGTCAGTCAGTTACCAAGGCCACTGGTTCTGCTGCTGTTCAATGTTAAAGATGACAGGACCAATGGGGTCTCAATATACTTCTTTTTTTTTTACTAATCTGATGTTTCACTGAAGAAACAATTTATCATCCACAATATGAAATACCTCGCTGGCACTTTATAGGTAGGAGCCTCTTTGAAAACACAGCTCTGTGTGAAGTTTGGTCTTTAAAAAGAATGAACTTTTAACTTTTAATTGCGATTAAAAAATGTGCGATTAATTAGTTAATTTTTTTTAATCGATTGACAGCCCTAATATATATATATACAATGACATTGTCAAATAGCAAGCAGTTCTATTATAATGAAGAGAAGGCAGACACACATAAATACATCTAGATTAGTAAATGGCAGGAGGAATATGTATTTTAGATTTTGAGGTGGACTTTCCCCTTTTTAATGGTTCATACTTTTTCTTTCCTTATATCGGACCTTTAAAAAAATTGTATGTTGAAAAATAGGAACGTGTGAAAAAACGTGATTGACCGTCTACCAGAAGTGCTCAACGCGCTCGACTTCGAGTATGAAGAGGAGGTGGAGGGGGAGGGGGTTCTTACTTCCTTGAGGCAAACATCAAAGATGTCTCAGATAAAAGCAACTGGCAAAAAATACCTCGCTTGTCATCAGCTTCAGCTAGCAATCTTGTTGTTGTTACTGTTGTTGTTGTTATTTTCTGGGCATGTTTTTCGGGGAGCATCCACTCCAGAGAGCCAGCGGAGATGAAAGGGATGCTGTGCAACCCGCTCAGAGGAAACGAAGGACATGCCGGATAGAAGCGGGGTCCCCACCGATTGCACTGTGCGTGTGTGTGTGTGCACGTGTATGTGTGTGTGTGTGTGTGCGTTCGATAAACACACAGAGTCAGAGAGGATAGGATGTCCCTCGGGTGGGCACATATAGATCGGGAATATTGCATGGCAAGGGCAAGAGGTGAAAGATATCCCCCCCCCCCCCCACACACACACACACACTCACACACACTCACACACACACACACACACACACACACACACACACACACACACAGACACACACACACACACACACACACACACACCAAGTGACATGTGACATGCACATGTCTGTGTGCACCAAAGCAAAGCAGACACACATACAGCTGCTGGTGGGATGAGAGAAGGCAACAATGCTCTGACACACACACACACACACACACACACACACACACACACACATACATACATACACACACATACACACACACACACACACACACACACACACACACACACACACACACACACACACTCACACAC
>NC_079396.1:27189736-27227236 GCF_029220125.1 Pseudoliparis swirei
TTAAGGAAAGGGGTGATCCTGTCATGTGACCTTGACCCCTGACCTCCGCTGTGTAGATGAAGGCAACATTTGAGGAAAGGAGGAGAGGAAAGGAAAGGGAAGAAGAGAAAAGGAGAGGAAAGTAAAGGAGCAGATAGGAGAGGAAAGGAATGTAAAGGAAGGAAAGGAGGAGAGAGGAGAGGAAATGAGAGGAGAGTAGAGGGAGAGGAGGAGAGGAGAGGAGGAGGAGAGGAAAGAGAAGAGGAAGAGGAGGAGAGGAGAGAAAAGAGAAGAGGAAGAGGAGGAAAGGAGAGAAAATGAGAAGAGGGAATGAGAGGAGAGAAGAGGAGGAGAGGAAAGGAGGAGAGAGCAGAGGAAAGTAAAGAAGGAAAGAGGAGAGGAGAGGAAAGAAAAGGAAGGAAAGAAGGAGAGGGTAGAGGAAATGAGAAGAGGAGCGGAAGAGGGGGAGAGGAAAGGAGGAGAGAGGAAATGAGAGGAGAAGAGGAGAGAAAAGGGAAAGAGGAGAGGAGGAGAGGAAAGGAGGAGAGAGGAGAGGAAGAGCTCTTGTGAGCATTCTAGTAAAATGTGAGTTGTGTATCGTTGCTCTTGATCTGGTGTTCTTCATCTGGTGTTCATCTGGTGTTCTCCATCTGGTGTTCTTCATCTGGTGTTCTTTATCTGGTGTTCTTCATCTGGTGTTCTTCATCTGGTGTTCTTCATCTGGTGTTCTTTATCTGGTGTTCTTCATCTCGTGTTCTTCATCTCGTGTTCTTCATCTCTTATCTTTCATCTCGTGTTCTTCATCTGGTGAGGTCGAGGAGCAGATAATCCTTTGTTTTATAGATCTAATCTCACGCGACCAGCAGACCATGACATCACTTATTAAAAAGGACTTATCAGAAACCCCTTCGTGGTTTTGCTCTGAGAGACGGATCACGACAGAATTTCTTCTTTCATTTAAAGACCGTTCAACTATTTAACGTCTCGAAAACAAGACATCGTCTCTGGGGGTCAAAGGTCCCTTAATTCAAAGTGTGTTTTAAAAAAAATGAATAGGAGATGGAAGAAGCAGGAACCCGATCGTCATGCGTCCGCTGGGAAGTCCCAGCTTTCATTTCACGGAAGTGCAAAAAAAAAGGAAACGAAAACCCAGTAAAAGCACAAAAATGGAAATAAGAAACCGGATTGTTTTCAGTTCTGCATTGTTAGTTCCTCAAATATTCCATCTTCCGTTAAAGGGAAATATGAAGCATTTTGATACTGTCACGCTACATTTGGCATTTTAAGGTGAGGTGAATACAGAAGGAAACCTTTTTCAACTAATGGAGATCTGCATGTCCCTTGATTACTTATGTTAGAACACAGGTGGCAAACTCAAGGCCCGCGGGTCGAATGTGGCCCGCCACGTCATTGTATGGCCGCTGACGACTTGAAAGACACATGATTACCTTTTGTTCAAGAAATATCCTGTGCTTTCATTTTGAAGATTTCAAATTGATCACATGATCACCTTTTTTATTAAGAAATTTAAGAAAAATATCCTGTGGTCTTTTATTTTGAAGGTTTCAAATTAAATGGATTGATGTTATACTATTAGAGAAACTTACATTTGATGTGGCCCCTGACAACTTGAAAGAAAGATGATCACCTTTTCTTCAAGAAATTTAAGAAACGTATATATCCTGTGCTTTTATTTTGATGGATTGATGTTAAAATATTCGATACATTTTCATTTTATGTGGCCCCTTATGTGGCTTGAAAGACACATGATCATCTTTTCTTCAAGAAATTTAAGAAAAATATATTGTGCTTTTATTGTGAAGGTTTCAGATTATATGGATTTATGTTATAATATGAGAAACTTTTTCATTTTAAGTGGCTCCTGACGACTTCAAAGACACATGATCACCTTTTCTTCAAGAAATTTAAGAAAAATATCTCGAGCTTTTATTTTGAAGGTTTACAATTATATGGATTTATGTTATAATATGAGAAACTTTTTCATTTTATGTGGCTCCTGACGACTTGAAAGACACATGATCACCTTTTCTTCAAGAAATTTAAGAAAAATATCTCGAGCTTTTATTTTGAAGGTTTACAATTATATGGATTTATGTTATAATATGAGATACTTTTTCATTTTATGTGGCTCCTGACGACTTGAAAGACATACGATCACCTTTTGAAAAATATCCTTTAATTTTATTTTGAAGGTTTCAAATGAAATGGATTGATGTTATAATATTAGAGATATGTTCTCACTTGAATAAACAAAAATCAAATGCAAAGAGAGATATTCAACAATACGTTGGAGTAGTGTATACGTCTAGTGTTCCAGGTGTAACCCTTTGAGGGCGCCATGACGCTGATGTGGCCCACGGTGAACATGAGTGTGTTGGAAGGTTCCTGAAATATGTTTTAATGTGCATATATGTGCTAATTTGCAATATTAAATATCTGCTAATTTGCATAAACGGACAGAACAGAAATGTGGGGGGGAAAATCGTGTTTAATTTTGTTGACACATTAGACACAAAGGTTTAAGAAATTAAATTATATCAACAAAGTAGTCAAACTTTTTTTTATTTATGTGTAATTTCTGAAAGCAAAAAAAGTTAACAAAAAAAGGGGGAAATCTATTCAGGTGTGAAGAGCGCAGGCTCGTGTTTCAGGTGTGAAGAGAACAAGGGTACGATTAAGACCGTGAACCTGCGTGAATAACTGTGTGAATACCGGAGGAACGACTGATGAGCCCCACTCGCTCGATGTTTCAGACGCCACGATAAAGGAAAAAGAGCCGTGAGGTTTTATCGTCGGGCTGCACATGCCCGTACACATTCGAAAAGGAATGCGGGGAATGGCGCGCGAGCGACAAGAGAGGCCTTGTGTTCGCAGGTCCGCCTCCTGCCCACCGCGAGCAGATTAGCCTCTTGTCGGGGAAACGACACCGCGCCGACGGATTTGGATCGCGGGAACTCTAACACCGACACTGTGCCGTGTCACAGTCAGTGCGGTTACATGATGGTATAATTTGAATCTTGCTTTAGTCGGACTATGCTATCTTTTGGGGGATCTGCTGTTATCCCAATATACATGGCAGTGAGTAATTCGAATCATTGGCCTTTGAAAGCATGTCATATCCGATACGATAGGCGGCGCTGTTTTCATTACAACTCGTGGTGATACAGCCATTTCCGCTTGACCTCTTCACCACCACCAACAACAACATCAACATTTCGAGAAAGAACCATGAACTTTAGTATGTTCAACTCCTTCAATACGTTAAGCATAAATTCTGTCTGCTCTTCGGTCCAGAAATCAGAATCAGAAGAATCAGAAACAGTTTTATTGCCAGGAATGTTTTCACAAACAAACGAGGAATTTTTTTTGGTGGAAGGTGCAACATTTGGACATGACAAACAAACAACAATCAACACGACAGAAAGACAACAAATAATGTGAAGTGTTTGGGTGTGTGCTTCAAGTGGTGTGGTGGCTCTTGTGTTCTCCATAGTGTTGTTTGCAGCGCCGCCGCTCCCATAACGCGCACGACGCGCTGCGCGTAGGGCACCAAGTCCTGAGGGGGCTCCACAAAATAGGCAACTAAAAAAATCCTCATAGTTATAATAATTATAATGCCGATATTATTTCAGTCTAGAAATATTAGGCGCCTTTTAGGCATGTATATCACAAAACAGGCAGAACAAGAGATATATTTAATCGCTCAGCACCCCCCGTTAACACTTCTCGGGTCGCATCGCTCTGCCGTGATGCGCGCCGACACATCCGCGCACACAGACCCGATCTCAGGGGGGCATCATGAGGAGTTATGCTTAGGGCACCAACATGGTTAGCAGCGGGACTGGTTATTTGTTTGTTTTCTGCCGGCCAGGTTGCCGGCAGTGACAACTTATCGTCTCTTTCGACTTCCGGGTCACGACATGGGAGGGAGGGAGGGAGGAGGGCGGCGGGATCTCGAGCATGCGCAAAGACGCAAAGTCCAGTTCCGAATCGAATTCAGAGTTACATGCCGCGAGAGTCGAATTATCAACTGGATCGGACCGAGCTATCCAGGGGTGTTAATCGGACCGAAGTCGGACCGCACATAGTCCGACTAAGGTGTTTACATGAAACGGATAATTCGATTTCAGTCCGACTAAGCCAATAATTCGATTGCATGTAAACGCACTGACAGAGAGAGAGAGAGAGAGAGAGACAGACAGCCTTGGAGCGAGCAGTGGGTGGATATGTGGGGGTGGGGGGCGCCACTTAATAAGCAGCTTCAGATGTTGTCATTCCTTCTGCTCGAGCGCAGCTGATGTTTTTTATTATTATTGTTCTCCCGGTCGTCTCTTATCAGAGAGATGACTTCCCGGCGTGGGACTGTGAGCGATACGAACCCCCGGAGTCCAGATTCATTTCACACGTCCCACACGTCACCTGGACCGGAGGTGTGATTCCTGCGGTCTCGTGCCGTGATCACAGGCCGGCTTTTAAAATGCAACCCTTCCGGCACCGGGTGGTGATTTGATCTGACTCGTTGTCTCCCTCACCCCGGGCCTCCAGTTGATAGGTGGCATTAAGTGCACACCTGAGACCCCGGGTCCCCTCTTTTCCAATCACCCCAAAGAACCCGGGGGCCTCAGACGGGATATTGAGCAGGAGCAGCGCTCCGGCACCCACCGAGACGGAGCTGCCTGCCACGGTAGCCGTGGGTGCCAGTCACCGCCGGGTCCAATGGACAAAACCGGAGCGCATTCCTGAGACCTTACGCGTTGTTGCTCGTTGGTTAATAAATCTCTTGGACGGAAAAACACAGGAAGGTGATGGTTATCTCGACCGGAGAGGTAACGGGAGAGGACGCGGAGTCGGGTTTCACGCTTCATACACAGGTGGATATCCTTGAGATGTGTTACAGACATCAGATAGTTGTTATGAGATATTTCATATGAATTCAGATATTTCTGGAAGTGTTGGACCAATAGACGGAATGGTCTCTTCATTCAAATTATTCCTTTGTCGTTTGAAGAACAATTAAAGCAGGAAAAGAGGAGCCAAAGCTGAAGTGCCTTAAAGCTGCATTCTCTCTCCTGACCACCAGGGGGCGACTCCTCTGGTTGTATAGAAGTCTATGCTTCATGTGTTAAAGCTGCGTTCTCTCTACTGACCACCAGGGGGCGACTCCTCTGGTTGTATAGAAGTCTATGCTACATGTGTTAAAGCTGCGTTCTCTCTACTGACCACCAGGGGGCGACTCCTCTGGTTGTATAGAAGTCTATGCTTCATGTGTTAAAGCTGCATTCTCTCTCCTGACCACCTGGGGGCGACTCCACTTGTTGTATAGAAGTATGTGCTTCATGTGTTGAAGCTGCATTCTCTCTCCTGACCACCAGGGGGCGACTCCACTGGTTGTATAGAAGTCTGTGCTTCATGTGTTAAGCTGCATTCTCTCTCCTGACCACCAGGGGGCGACTCCGCTGGTTGTCTAGAAGTCTGTGCTTCATGTGTTAAGCTGCATTCTCTCTCCTGGCCACCAGGGGGCGACTCCTCTGGTTGTATAGAAGTCTATGCTTCATGTGTTAAAGCTGCGTTCTCTCTACTGACCACCAGGGGGCGACTCCTCTGGTTGTATAGAAGTCTATGCTTCATGTGTTAAAGCTGCATTCTCTCTCCTGACCACCCGGGGGCGACTCCACTGGTTGTATAGAAGTATGTGCTTCATGTGTTGAAGCTGCATTCTCTCTCCTGACCACCAGGGGGCGACTCCACTGGTTGTATAGAAGTATGTGCTTCATGTGTTAAAGCTGCATTCTCTCTCCTGACCACCAGGGGGCGACTCCACTGGTTGTATAGAAGTCTGTGCCTCATGTGTTAAAGCTGCATTATCTCTCCTGACCACCAGGGGGCGACTCCGCTGGTTGTCTAGAAGTCTGTGCTTCATGTGTTAAGCTGCATTCTCTCTCCTGACCACCCGGGGGCGACTCCGCTGGTTGTCTAGAAGTCTGTGCTTCATGTGTTAAAGCTGCATTCTCTCTCCTGACCACCAGGGGACGACTCCTCTGGTTGTATAGAAGTCTAAAATAGATTATTTTATTTAATTTTTTATTGAAAGAAACAAAATACATTGATGATGGCAGATGTATATGTATGAGTGTATGCATGTACATGGAATTGAATTGGTTTCGAGGCAAGGGAAAAAAAATTCAAAAATGAAATGAATGAAGATGAATTAACACACACTCTATGAATTACAGTCATAACTGAACTAAACCATCATGTTCTATTCAATTAAAATTTATTTTATTTTGCCCCAAACCAGAATTTGCTTTACAATCCGTACACGTACGGAACCCGAACTCGCAGGGAAAACGTCCCGATAAAAAACCTTTAACTACACAACATATTCAATGCCTGTGACAGAAACGATGGACTTAAAGACTCAATGCAGTCAATAGCAATGTGAGCTAATGATGATCAAAAAGGTGCAGATGTAACCACTATACCTGTGAGACCGATTCCTTTAGCGATACAACTTGTCCGGACCAGGAATTGATGACCAGGATGTCAGAGTTCGAGGGTTTATAAGGACATTACTGTCTTACGAGGTATTTCAGAGAACTGATAGACATTTAGGGGCTAATGCGGTAGTTTGGTTCTGATGCGATATCGGCTTTTCATTGAGGTCAACCTTTGGTCATGGTCAGTTTTTCCCATTTCAATATTTGCTTACGTCCCCCTTGATTGTGTTTCATAGTCATTGAGGCCTCTTTGTCTCTGATGGGAAGACGATTACCCCAAATCTCAGAGGCGATGAAGGGCGTTTCCTCCGATAGCGTTCAGCTGGAGGTGCCCGAGTGTTCCCGATCTGCCATCGGTCCAACGCAACAAGACTCGCTGATGTCCAATCCCGCTCCCTGTCTTTGCCTTTTCGGGGGGTCTCCGATGGCGGATGAGATTACAAGGCATAGTTGGCGAATTATCTGCTAACAAAGGAGCTCGGGACGGGATTCATCTACACCAGGGGGGTCAAACTAATTTTTCCCGTGGGCCACATCTGCATCATGGCCGCCTCTTAAAGGGCCGGTTGTAACAGAAGTGTACAAACGTATAAACTACTCCCCAACGTATTGTTAAATAACTATCTTCTCATTTTATTATTTTTTATTTGAATGTAGAAATATTGTACATGAAAAAAGTCTCTAATATTATAACATAAATCCATTTAATCTGAAACCTTCAAAATAAAAGCACAGGATTTTTGTCATACATTTTTTGAAGAAAAGGTGATCATATGTCTTTCAAGCCATCGGGGGCCACATGAAATGAAAATGTCTCTAATATTATAACATTAATCCATTTTAATTTGAAACCTTCAAAATAAAAGCACGGGATATTTTTCTCAAATGTCTTGAAGAAAAGGTGATCGTGTGTCTTTCAAGCCGTCGGGGCCCACATGAAATGAAAATGTCTCTAATATTATAACATGAATCCAATTTAATTTGAAACCTTCAAAATAAAAGCACGGGATTTTTGTCATAAATTTCTGCAAAAAAAGGTGATCGTATGTCTTTCAAGCCGTCGGGGACCACATAAAATGACGTGGCGAGGGCGTTCTTCTTCACCGAGCTGCGGCTCGAGGACAATCTATTTCGGCGTGTGCGTGCACCGCTGATGACGGTATAGCTCTTGGAAACCCTTATTAGTGCTGAGCGGCGGGGACAGATAACCACGAGGTGGGGGAGGGGGGGGGGGCAGACACAAGCAGGAACTTGTATATTTTTTCAAGTTCCTGCTACGGGGTAAACGGTGAGTTTCTGGAACGTTATTCAAAGCGGGTTTTTTTTACACAGATCGCGTGACGAAAACATGGCCACCAAGAGCTGTATCTTTAGGAATATGAAAGGTGACAAAAAATAATCGTGGGTGAAGAGAGACCCTTGAGCAAGGCAGAACAATGGTTATTTCCACTCGTTATTGAGTGAAACCGAGAAGGGTTGTCGAAAAAGCAATCTGCCCACTGTGAGAAAAGGTGGGGTATTGGCTCCATTGAGGGTCTTCTCCACTCCCCCCCCCCCCCCCCCCCTCTGTGGTCCAACAGTCCGCTCAGAATAACCCTCCTAATAAGTCACTTGGAGGAAAATGTGCAGTCAGCTGATTTGTAATCTGCCGTCTGTTTTCTCCCTCTGTGCTCACACATCAAAAGTCAGATTGATAAGTGCAATCATATGAAAGCTGGTGGGGCTATCGTGGTCTGGTGAACCTGCAGATGCTTGTGTGTGTGTGTGTGAGTGTGTGTGTGAAATCCCTCATCCATAATATGCCTGAAGTGTAAACAGTATATGGAACAGCGACTGCCGTGAAATGAATGCTTTCTTCTCCGCTGATGCAATTTACATATTAAGTCTGCGCTGATGGGCGCATTCATTAGATTTAGAGACGATTAAGAGATGTAACACAATTACCCCCCTCCGACAAAGAGAAAAGAAGAGCATTGTTCTCTCTGAATCTGTTGCGCGCAACTTGTGTTTAATTTAATGTTCACATCTATTCGCTCACGCAGGTTTTTATTAGTTTAGATAAAGCTCCCGTCTCGCTCTGGAGATACACAGTGTGTATAGTTGATGATGACGATGATGAAGTCACGTAAATGTATATTTCAGGTGAAGAGGTTCCTTCGTTTGAGGTATCTTTAGAGGTCCTTTGAAGAACTATTTAATGAAATGGTTCTTTAAAGAACCCTGGTTTGAAAGCTTCTTTGTGGAACCAGAAATAGGGCCTTGAAGAACCATTTATTGAAGGTTCTTTGAGTAACCTTTATAGGTTCTTTAAAGAACACTTTAAGGAAATTAATTCTTTAAAGAACCCTGGTTTGAAGGTGTTTGGAGACACTGTTATAGGTTCTTTAAAGAACTATTTAATGAAATGGTTCTTTAAAGAACCCTGGATTGAAAGGTTCTTTGTGGAATCAGTTTTGGTGCCTCGAAGAACCCTGGTATGAAAGGTTCTTTGAGACACCATTATAGGTTCTTAAAAGAACACTTTAAGGAATTGATTCTTTCAAGAACCCTGGTTTGAAAGGTTCTCTTTGTAACCAGAAATAGTTCTTCCATGGCATCACTCTGAAGAACCATTGTCGGTTCCAGATTCTCCTCCATGCTTCTGCGTGTGCGTGGATAAAGACATCGTCAGCGTAGAGACTAATGAGAATGCCAGTTTCCACAGAGACACGTTTGGCAGCGTAATCACATCCGGATCGTTGTTTCATTCTGAAGTTGTTCGTCGGCCGTCAGTCCGGGAGTCGTTCCTCTTTCCTCAAACCTTTTCCTTCCTCTTGCGAGGATCGTTCCCCAATAGAGCTTGTGTCCTATTTCAAACCCAGGATAACGCAGGCTAATATACCCAGTCATTCATATCGGCTCCGAAGAGAGATCTTTACAAAGAAACGTCACCTTCTTTGTGCGTCTGTGTTCGGCTTTAAAAAGTGGAAGGTACGTCGGAAATCTTCAAGGTGAAGAAAAGTAATCTCAAGGAATCTTCAAGGTGCAAAAAGCACAGTGGAATATACATTAGTTTCTAATAATTCACTTAATTGACTGTATAATGCTGTACTCGATTTATCCAAAAAGTGTAAAAAAAACAGTTGAAATACATGTTAAAGCATCTGTAATACTATAGCAAGAATACATTATGTTTAAAAAATATATATCTCTGAAAGGGGACTATTATGCCCAAGAAGTTTACTTTAATACTTTAAGTACACTTTTCTGGTTACTGACCTACATCTTGAATGTGGGTATTTAACTTTTCACCAAAGTGTGCAGAAGAGTATATATTTATATATTTAAATTACATGGCTATTTTTACTTAAAGTTACCACCGCAAACTTTTATTCCGTTTAGATTCTGGCGCCCCCTGTGGACGAAAGCGGTAGTGTTTCCAGACTCCCCTTTCGAACGCCTCTCATTATTATTATGAAGGTCATATATGGGCATCAGGATTATAGTGAGACGGCTTCATTACCAGTTATAAGTTCCTCCCTGTAACTTTAACATATATATTAGTTATTTATATATTAAAGCACACTAAATATAAATAAAAACACCTCAGTACTAGCTTTAATGATGTCCCCTGACACTTTGAACCCCTGGACAACCACATGCTTGTATCTTGTGACTAATGTCCCAGACGCAAATGCACATTATCGTAAACACCGTGTGCAACGTAACGCTAAGATACCCGACGCAACCCGGCGATTAAAAACACACCCAAATGAACGTTTCCTCCGAAAGATAGATTACGAGTATTGATGCCAAGAGTCAATGTAGAACCTTTTGTATTGACGGGGAAACTTGGATAAGAAGAAAAATGGGTGAACGGGGGGGAAGTAGAAATGTCTTTGTGTGATAAAGACTTTGTATTTAACCTGCACACACAAAGAGAAATGTGTCACTGCTTTAAAAGTGACTTCAGCACATGCTGTTTGAACAAATATGACCTTTGGACCGCGAACGGGCCTCGACTTTGGAAAACACGAGCAGCGGTAAACGCCGTCCGATGGACGACCGCGCGTCGTGCGTCAGACGTCTCGCGCTGCGGACGCACTCTGATCCACGCAGACGACGTCGCGCCGTTTACACATATGAAGTCTGTTATTGGGGGACAATACGAGTGAAAATGGGAGGTGGACGCCGAATGAAAAGCAACACTACTTTGTCTTTCAGCAGCAGTGTGTGTGTGTGTGTGTGTGTGTGTGTGTGAAACACAGAACAATAATGTTTCTTAAAGGGTTCTTTAAAAGGCTTTGGGGTTCTACGAAGAACCATCACCTACTGAAGAACCATTTTTTTCATTTGAGACACCTTAATAGGTTCTTTGAAGAACTCCTTAAGGAAATGGTTCTTTAAAGAACCCTGGTATGAAAAGTTCTCTGTGGAACCAGAAATTGTGCCTTAAAGAACCATGTTTTGAAGGTTATTTGAGACACCTTCATAGGTTCTTTGAAGAACTCTTTTTAACACTGGTTTGAACAAATTGTCTGTGGAACCAGAAATGGGGCCTCATAGAACCATGTTTTGAAGGTTTTTTGAGACACCTTTATAGGTTCTTTGAAGAACTTTTTAAGGAAATGGTTCTTTAAAGAACCCTGCTTTGAAAGGTTCTTTGTGGAACCAGAAATGGTTCTTCTATGGCTTCACTCTGAAGAACCATTTCCAGTTCCAGATGCTCCTCCATGTTCACGTGTGCAGTCTGCAGCCAACGAGAGGTCCTTGAGCATGACGCCACAACACGCCACCGCACAATGTCTCGCTGTGTTTTGGTGCAGCCTCGGAATGCAAGGTCCCTTTATCGCCCAGGCGAAGGTCACAACACCCCCCCCCCCCCCCCCCCCCCACACACACACACACACTTGTTGTCTTTGTATGATGGGATGGAAACTTTTTTTCCCTCCCCTTATCAAATTGTTCCCACAGTTTTGTTAAATGTTTCCTTTCCCATCATCGCAGTTCAACAAAAAATATGGAATATTTTGTGCAGCTATAAAAAATATACCAAAAATATCTTGTGCACCTAACCCCCCCAAAAAATGCAAACCTGTAAAAAAAGTGCAAACATGCAGTTCAAAAGTGAGCGATATTATATATATATACAAAATACTAAATATTGAATATTTAGATATATATATACTGTATATATAAATATTCTACATGTTGTGCACCTATAAAACAAATATTTTGTGCACCTAACCCCCCCCCCCCCAAAGTATACTATATATAATATATAAGAATCTATATTTTGTGCACCTATAAAACAAATATTTTGTGCATCAAACCCCCCCCCCCCCCAAAGTATACTATATATATATACACATATATGTATAGGTGCACAAAATATTCATTATTTTGTGCACCTATAAAACAAGTATGTTGTGCACCTAACCCCCCCCCCCCTAAAAAAAGTGCAAACCTGCATGTTTCCAATACAAAGTAAAACAAAAGTAGGCGGAGTCACACACGCACGCAGGCACGCACGCACACACGCCCCCGACGGGTCTCAACCTGTAGACCTGTCTGGAGGAGGACCGAGCAGCCAGGGAGGGGTTACCGCCGACATAACTCCCAACTATCTGTATAATAAACTAAATCAGGAGGGGAGGGGAGAAGAGATATCAGTTCCCCCCTTCTTCTGCTTCTCCTTCTTTTTTTGGGGACTGTGCCCGAGATACTCTACTTTGGAAGAACAATCAAGACAAAAGAAGAAGATATTCGTCTGTGCCGCTGGAGGTGGGGAGAAGAGAAAGTGCATGTTTAATGGCATTTTGCAAGTCGCTCTCCGGGTGGAAGAGGAGGCATCACGGCGCGAGTTAGCTCACGGTAGCTCGCTAACAAGGTCAGTCTGCATTTTTTATGGAGGGGGGGGGGAATGTGTTCAGCAGGTCTGCGTCTATATTTAATAAAAATAAATGTTACACACGCATGACGACGGCGGCATTTGTGTGAGTGCGGACGTCGGCTCGTTCGCACCCGACACAGACGCACACGCATCCGCCGACACAGGACAGGTAAACCCCGGCTATTTTTTTTTTTTTTTTGGGTCACACTCGACGCTAGCTTTTCTTTTAGGTTAGCCCCCCCCCACCCCCCACGCTCATGGTGGCCGACGGTTGCTCGTTCCTTCGCTCATTCCACTCGGGATTCGACGGATCTTTTTTTTCCACCGACAGTGCCGTCTGAAACAAGCCGACGTTAGCTGCGGTCGGTCGGGTGTGTTTTTTTTTCTTCCGGCGAGGCCGGTCGCGCGGTGGATGCTCTCCCCGGCGAAGCGGCTCCGCTTCCGCCTAGAATAAAACAGGTGCACCTCTCCTCGCGCGCGAGCGTCGGATGCGCTTAACGGTAAATGTTGGGCCCGGTTCGGTTCGGTTCTTCAGGGGTTCGTACACTCGTGAAGACGAGAGTCCGCTGGTCGTGGGGGCCCGTGGAGTTATTTAGCAAGGTTGAGCGGCGAAGGAGGCGTTCATGTTGAACACGAGGCCTCGCCGACAAAAGAATGAAGCATTAGGGGTGGTGGGAGGATGACACGGGCCCGGGAGCTAAGCTAACTTGTTAGTTGGCTTAAGCTAACGTCTCAGTAGGTTACGCTAACGTTTCACTTGTTATAAAGCGAACGTTTCACTTGTTTTAATGCTAACGTGTCAGTTGTTATAAAGCTAACGTTTCAGTTGTTATAAAGCTAACGTTTCAGTTGTTTTAAAGCTAACGTTTCAGTTTTTTTCTATATAACGTTTCACTTGTTTTTTCTATCTAACGTTTCACTTGTTTTTTTCTATATAACGTTTCACTTGTTATAAAGCTAACGTTCCACTTGTTTTAAAGCTAACGTTTCACTTGTTTTCTCTGTCTAAGGTTCCAGTGGGTCGCTGTGAAGAACCGGCTACTGGGACGCAATAACGCAAAATGTCAACCCTGAAACATTTCGCTGTGAGTGCCGTCTGGGATTTTGTTTAATAGTACGAACAAAACCCCCCCAACTAAAAACAGGGTTTCCTCATCTTTGTTAATGATACAGGGGCTGGTTCATCCAACGTGTTTGTGTGTGTCTGTGTGCAACAATCAACCAGCAAAGTGCATCACAACAGCTATTTTATCAGATGTGTGCCACTTGTTGGGTAAAGCAGCTTCACAGGGCAGAGATTGAGTGAAACATTGTTTTACACTCGTAACTTTACTCTCGCTTCAGTGTTTTTGATTCATAGAAGAAATGCACACACACACACACACACACACCAAAGTGTCTTCTAACACTGTCGCCATAGTAGTTCCACCCCCATCACCCTGTGGCATTAACCTAAACAAGTAACTCTCAGGTCATCATGCCAGGTTAGACTTTAACTAAGCCTAGGCCGAGTTTGTGTTTCCTCTTCACATATTTGTGTGTGTGTGTGTGTGTGTGTGTGCAACACAAGGGAAACATCCAATCGCAGAGCCAGCTTGTCTCGTGGATATGTTTGTTATTCAGCTCATGCACCAGAGGCTGCTGGATGTGGTGCGTCAATTCAATTGGCCCTGAGTGCCACTGTGCATCGGAGTCCTAATTATTTTTGATGGTTTTCGAAGCTTTTAACTACTGTTGACCTGAAGAAAGAAAGCATGGATACCGTGGTTGTAAATGTTCTCTGCATCCCCCCACCACCACCACCCAGTTGTGGAGGCGTCAATTTACAATGGGCAGAAACCACACACACACACACACAAGCCTGTGTGTGCGTCACCGCGCTGTCTACTAAAACAATAAAAATGGCTCCTCATAGAAACAATGAGGCCTTAATTGGTGTTTAGTGGGTAATTAACTTGTAGTATTATACTCAACTCTGCGTATAAATCTTGGAAATAAAACTTCCACATGACCTTTGTTTTAGTACTTGTCAAACTACGTGTCTTAAATATTTTATATATAATGTTCATGACAATAACAACAAGGCACACTTATCCCCTTTTTATAAGCACTGTCATCAAGGAAAGTTTTTATTTTTCTCAAATGTTTCATGTGTTCTCTGAAGTATAGGTTTTAGTTTTCTAAGTTCTACCCAATGCTTTTTAATCCACTTTTTCCCAGACTGCTTTTGTATTTTGAACTCTTGTCGGCTTCACATCCAAACGAGGTGCAGGAGTGTAAACAAAGTGCTCGGTAACTATCACGTACGAGGAGGTTTCTTTGAATTATTTTTCAAAGAGCACTTCATAAGGAATCCAATGTCAAACTGACAAGTACCTCAGGAATACATTTACACGATAAAAACAAATCAAATAAGTTATATATACAGGGTTCGTACAGTCATGGAAATTAAAAATGGTTATTTTCAGGACTGGAAAAGTCCTGGGGGAGAAAAGTCACGGAAATTGTTATCTTCATATGTTTCATTTACGCTGAGTTTCAAATAATTAATATGCTTTTAAAAGTAAGACGCTCTAAATATAAGCCGGTGTAAACTCTTTCATACTCGCACTTTTTTTCCGCGCTGCTCATGAACGTTTAACTGAAAAGACTAATGTTAATTCTTTTAATTAAACTATTGCCTCATTCATTTAGGTAATTTAAGGTTATATGACATTTTCTTACTTTTTCATGTATCCACCAAATGTTTGGTCATGGACGTTTGGTTTAAAGTCCTGGACACCCATTGGTCGATACGTGGATGAACCTGTTCATTGGTCATGTGGATGAACCTGTTCATTGGTCATGTGGATGAACCTGTTCATTGGTCATGAGGATGAACCTGTTCATTGGTCATGTGGATGAACCTGTTCATTGGTCATGTGGATGAACCTGTTCATTGGTCATGAGGATGAACCTGTTCATTGGTCATGAGGATGAACCTGTTCATTGGTCATGTGATGAACCTGTTCATTGGTCATGAGGATGAACCTGTTCATTGGTCATGTGATGAACCTGTTCATTGGTCATGTGGATGAACCTGTTCATTGGTCATGTGGATGAACCTGTTCATTGGTCATGAGGATGAACCTGTTCATTGGTCATGAGGATGAACCTGTTCAGTGGTCATGTGGATGAACCTGTTCACTGGTCATGTGATGAACCTGTTCATTGGTCATGTGGATGAACCTGTTCATTGGTCATGTGGATGAACCTGTTCATGTATATACGGCATAATAGATCATAAATACCTTCTGGGAGGAGGAGTCTGGATGTTGACTGGTTTTTATTGGGAGCATTCCTGGTCTGCTTTCAAAGCTAAAGGACAGTCTGACCGGCCGTGTCCGTTTATATAGTTTACCGTCAGTTTGTGTAGTTGGAGCATTTTAATGACTGTTGAGAGAATCGCCGCCGCCGGTTTTTAATAAGCTGAAAGACGTCTCTGTGATTTAGAGAAGGACCCGCATGAAGAGCCTGCAGGGCCGTTAATGTGACGACACAGACGGCGTTAATGTGCCGTTTATCCTCCGTTCCAGCTCATCGATTAGTAAACCCGACTTCTCTTTGTACCCGGATCAATACGTGGATCACAAGTGAATTACATCCCGTTGGAACCGGATATCGATATTTTAATGGAGTCGTTCCCATCTTGTCGAGTCGCGTCTCGATTGTTGGCTCTTTTTTTTTTTTCCGTTCGATGACTCGTCCTCATCACGCGCTTTACTACGCGCGTCCACGGCAACGCCGTTCATTAGCGCGCCGCTTTTAAAGCGACGCATTACAACGTTTCGTATCGCCCCAACGAGACGACGTGTGAATCGTGTTAATCACTCGCACGCTGTGAGACGAGAACGCGATAAAATCTACGGCCGCATTATGGAAAGAAAGCTTACTCTGATGCTCAGGTGTGTGTTTCTGTATGTGTGTGTTTCTGTGTGTGTGTTTCTGTGTGTGTGTGGCAACAGCCTGAGGTGAGGTGTGCTCATTCTGAATTAAATCAGGCTTATGGCTTTTGTGTTTTACATATAAACACAACTTGATGGATGAATGGAGCGTTACGCTTGAAGATTCATCCTCTTTAAGGAGAAGAGAGACTTCCTGTGTTTTTGTTCCCGTGAGAGCCACGAGCCGCGTGTCTCAACGCGGCGGAGGGGTGAGTTCGGCGAGGCGTGGCTCGCTACTCGCCGCCCGTTTGTGACTAACGCCGCGTTCCCACCAAAAGTTTACTCCCTGGACTTGGTGGCGCTTCGCTTCAATCGTGCCTCAGAGGGGGCGGGGCTTATCTCTGGCTTTACGCTGTGGAACTAACCACAAGTTCTGCTTCATACCTGTTGAGGACGTCCCTGACACGTGTGAACATGTAACGCCTCGTGTTCGGGTTCATAACATTAATATATATTTATATATGACATCACCCGTAGGCTCACAGCGCGGTGACCTTCACCTCTACGTCCGAACGTCTCTCCAGCTCCACTAGAGCAGCAGATTCACCAACGGAGGAGCAGCTCGACGCCGATTGGCTGTCAGAACTCGGCATCGTCGGGCGAATTTCTGGGCAAAGTTGAAATATTTCAAAATGAGGAAATTTCATTGGCGGCAATTTTTGCAATTGGAAATAATAGTCTTACGGCAGTCTCCAGATTAAAAGTGTTTTCTTAGGTTTTATGAACAAAAAACAAACGTAAATCAAACAATAATATTTAATTGATTTCTTATTTCTTTGTGGTTATTAATTGTCATTACAACAAAAACTTATTTCTTTGTTTTTTATAATTATATTTATTGATTTTTTTAGATCTACAGACGTGACGCACTACATGTACAGGAGGACATTTGCTTTAAAGTCCTGGACATCTATTGGTCAACATGTGTACGAACCCTGCATCTTCCATTCTGTCCAATCAGATCAGAATATTGTGGACGGTGATATGTTTATATATAAATATATTTGCACACGTAGCTGTTGGTCAGGTTGAACTGAGGCTGGCTATTGATTTGGCAAAGATGATTTTGAACTAAACAATACAGTTATCCAGTTGATTTATTTATTTATCTGCGTCTCCAAAGGCTGATTTATCATTGAATATGTTTAAATTGTACATTACATGCAACACACAATTACAAAAGCCTATGTTAAGTGTTTAAGTGGTCAAAAGAATATATAATATATATTTAATCCTTTCATTCGTCTCCTTTGCAACGTACGATATATTAAATTAGAAATGTGTGCAGGAGCTGCAGGTTTTTCTGATTGTTATTGACGGTTTCCACAGGGAGTCTGATCCCAACACGCAGCGACGCTTCCACTGGACGTCCCTCTTCAGTCACTCAACTGTTTAATAAGCCTTTTGTTTTTTTAGAATACATGAATTGTCAACTAACCTTATTAAATAGGGGTTTAAAGGTTAAAAACAACAGTTCCACACACGGGGGGGAAAGAAAAACTGAATTAAAATGTTATGGATTTTGATGCAGATAAAAATATGTGTTCTGAATGTCAGACATCAAGAGCTGCAGCTGTTACAGTAAAAAAGAAATGTGTATGATCGATCAGAGGGAGGGAGAGACTATTGGGGTCAATTCATCTATTTGGTGATTAAAAACATTCATATTGGTTCCTGTGAGATCGCATTGCAGCGCTCAGTTACCAGCTGGTTCTTCTATGAATCATCACGTGTGTGTGTTAGAGAGGGTGTTGTGTGTGTTAGTTAGAGGGTGTGTGGTTGGTTAAAGAGTGTGTGTGTGTTGGCGAGGTTGTGTGTGTGTCCTAATCCCTCCTCAGTGTAGCTCCTCTGGGCTGAAGCTCCTTCAGTGACGTCACGGCTTTGTGTGCCAGTCCTGATTTAAGGATTCCCGGCCGCCGGGTGACCCGCTGCCTGGTTCTGGTTCCTGAGGTGAACCGGGTCGGCTCAACGAGACCCCCGGGCCGCCGGATTGGAACATCCAACAATACCACATTTTCACGTCTTTTTTTAATTCGCCACGCTCCCCTCTCTATCCGGTTTTTAAATGTAGTCTTTTATCCTGGTCAATTTTTAAGATATAAGAGCTTTTGGTAGAGTTGATATTGTATTAGCTCCTTTCCTCTGGATAAGAGACTCTCAGATCCACCTCCTCCACACGGAGCGTCAGTTGTTGTTCTTATATATTCAATAAATGGAGTCGTGGGCAGATGTGTTGACATTGCAACCAGAACGTTTACCGTGCGAGTGTTGTCACTGTCTGCGGGATGTTTACTGTTTGTTCTTGTCACACTCGTGTTTACTGTTTGTTCTTGTCACACTCGTGTTTACTGTTTGTTCTCGTCACACTCGTGTTTACTGTTTGTTCTTGTCACACTCGTGTTTACTGTTCTTTCCCCCGTGCAGCCGGCTGACATGGCCGTCTAACGGGCTGCCGGCGTTCTCTTCATGGATCACGAGGACGGCAGAGAGACACCACTGAATCCTCTGTGAGCCGAGCGCGAGGAGGGAGTCCAGCCCCCGGGCGAGTCACCGGGCCGACGTGGGCTGCATGTGGTTCACGGACACCTGCTGGGCGGACCGACGGCCTTTCGCTATGCACTGTAACCGGAGAGGCGCGAGGACCGTCCCTCTGATGAAGATGACGACGACGATGATGATGGTGGTGGCGGTGGCCCGCGGCGCCGTGCCGGAGCGGCAGGACGCCGTGGTGGAGATGCTGCCGGTGGAGCTGGAGGCCTCCATGCAGTCCTCCGTGCTCGCCGAGCTCCGGGCTGCGGCGGCGGCGGTCGGCGAGGGACCGGCGGCGGAGATCCCAGGTTCCTCCGCAAAGAACGGGGGAGCGCACACCGGCATCCCCGACTGCTCGGCCGTCGTGGGCCAGGTGTTCCAGCTGAGGGTTCCACCGGGACCGGCAAATACAACCTGTGACGTCCACGTGAGTGACCCGAAGGTTGGATCCACGTGTTGAGCTCCAGCTGTTGATTTTAAACGTGGTATTTAATATCGAGTTCCACGTGGATAACGGTGTCGGTAATTACATTACTAATATTTAATTGGCCCTTTTTGTAAGTTTTAATTTGACCCAGCACAGGGAGCTTATAGTAATATATTGAATAATGGGTAGGACAGAGGGGTGTGTACACATTAACTACCCTTTTATTTTCTTGTTATTTTATGTCGCTTATGGTAAACGACGTTAATCTTTGTCTGTAGAAAAAAAATCTATATATTTATATATATATTTTTCTTTATTTTATTTATATTTATAAATTCATGTTATCTATAAATATATATTATAATATATATGAATATTTATATTACATATTTATATATACATGGATGCATACATATATTATAATATATATATATTATTTATTTATATTATATATTAATATATATATTAGGGCTGCAACTAACGATTATTTTGATAATCGGTTGATTATTTGATCGATTAATCGGATAAAAAAACTTTAATTTTCAACCCTTTATTCAAAACAGGGTCCGTACGGTCATGGAAAACCTGGTAAAGTCATGGAATTTTTAAATGGTTATTAACAGGCCTAGAAAAGTAATTGAAAAAATAAAATCCCAAAATATTTGGAAAAGTAATGCAAATTTGTTTTATTCAAATGTTAATTTACATGTTATATATCCGGTATGCTTTGGAATTCTCATTGTTAGTTTAAATACTACATCTTCTCACTTTGTCACGTATGGACAGTTTTCACAAAATGTTTAATCATGGAAATTTGGTGTTCACTGGTCACCATGGTGATGAACCCGTCACAAACAGACTGACAGCTCTCCTCTCCTGAGCAGTGGTCCCCATGTGGCCCCCTGAACAATATCAGCGACGGGTTCAGATTTATTATTTTGTTCACCTGGCCCGCTGCCGTTGAGATTACAGTGAGACGTGGAAAAAATGTTAAGTGGTGCTCTTCTTCGCAATAAAACATCTTTGATGGACGTGTCGCGTCTCGGCCAATCAGCGTTCAGATGTCGACAGCGTTTGGGAAGTTAGGTTAGCTTGAATGTTACTCCGCTACATCTGCTGCTGTCACGCTGCACGGTGTAGCGATACTAACAAAGTACCCGTACGTTAAACACAATGTGATTTAGCATATTTTTAGTATCGATACTTCATTAAAAGAGCGATCAGAGCGCACGCGCTGCTCCGTTAAATGTTGTCTGCACGCGCAGCGCTCAGAGTGGCGTCGTGGCTTATCTCCGTGGAAAAATATTTTCCGCTATCCGCCACGGAATAAATAACCACGTTTTCTACGTTATACTCTTGTGGAAATGCCACACACGTCGTGACATGTAGCGCCCTGGTGTCTGGGGTCATGACGTCACCCGGAGGCGCACTCAGCTCCGTGAATGTCTCCGACTACGTGAAGGACTTCCGCATCCAGCGCCACGTGAGCAGCAGCAGCCAATTAGATTCATCAACAGAGGAGCAGCTCAGCGCTGATTGGCTCTCACAACACAGCGTCCTGTCCTCGCTCCGCTCTTGTTTCTCCTGCGCCGCTCTGCGCTCAACTCAACTTTGTTTATACTCCGTGACTTATTGAGCGCCGTAATAATCGCGCGACGCAACGAATCGATAATGAAATTCGTTGCCAACTATTTTAATAATCGATTTTTATCGATTTGATCGATTCGTTGTTGCAGCCCTAATATATATACATACATGGATGCATACATATATTATATTTAATATATATATATATATAGTATTCCCTCAGTTTTTGATCACCGTATCTCTGCTGATTGAAGCCGGCGTCGTTATAATTTGTTCCCGTCTGATTTCTGAACGAGACGAGGTTATTATTATTTTTGGCCCGAGTGCTGATGCAGATGATATTTCCTGTCATGCTGTAATAACTGAGAATGAAGAGCGATGACTGACGGTTATCAATGGAAGCTCACTCCTGCTTCCTGTTCATATTGGGCGAGTTTTTGATGAACTGAATGGAATATGGGGGGGAGGGGGTTATAGATATGTGAAAGATTTGCATTCATCCATTCTGTTTTGGGGTTTTCTCGCTCCTATAAAACCGGCAACTAGTTCAAAATCAAACCTCTAAACAGGGTTTATGGATGCGGATATATTCTCCATTTGACATCTTCCAATATTTACTTAATTTGACTGTTCTCGGTCAGATTATTTTAAGGTTCCTAGTCAAACAAAGTATTTTTAAGATGTCACTTGAGTCCCGTTTAATGCTCGTGATTTATTCTATTCTATTGACTTTTCTTCCCTTTCTGTCTCGACTAACATCTCAGTACAAAACGGTGATTCTGTTTCCTTTGTTCTGCACTTCCTCCCGTAGCTCACGGAAATGGGAAAGGAGACGCTTCCCGATTGGCTGTATTGGGACCGAGATGGCTGCGTCCTGAGGGGCGTGGCCCTGGAGCGGGATAAAGGCGTGCACCACATCGTGGCGTCCGGAGAGGAGCCGGTGGAGAACGCCGTGTCCTCGAGCGCCGTCTTCTCCATCGAAGTGTTCCCGGAGGAACACGCCGACGCCGAGCCCGCCCCGCTCGCCCCGCCGGCCTGCGGCCCCGAGGAGCTCGTCACCGTCCTCACCGTCATCCTGGACGCCGACCTGACCAAGATGGCGGCCGAGCAGCGGGTGGGCCTCCTGGGCGTCATGAGGACGTTCTCCCGCGTGGCCCTGGAGCTCATGCGCGTGGCGCCCGTGGTGAACAACCGCCTGTTCGACATGTCGGCGTTCATGGCCGGACCGGGCAACGCCAAGAAGGTGGTGGAGAACGGGGCGCTCCTGTCGTGGAAGCTGGGCTGCGCCCTCGACCCGGGCGCCATCCCCGACATCGACGGCGTCCGGTCGGCGGCGAAGGACGGCGCCTTGTCGGCCGCGCTGGGTTACCCGGTGGTGGGCTGGCACATCGTGAACAAGAAGCCCCACGGGGGGAGGCGCGTCCGGCGGCAGCTGCACAACACGCCCACGCCGGTGCCCTCCCTGCTGCCCCCGACCTCTCACCCCGAGCCCCCCGTACGGGTCGTCCCCACGCCGACCTCGCCCTCTATCGCCCCGGCAACGGACCACTCCGCCCCGCCCGTCCGGGGGCCTCTGCCTCTTCCGGTGAAGCCCACCATGAGGGTCCGAGATCAGATCGCCCACACGCCCGCGTTCGGACCCCCCCAACCCACCGGGGTGCTCGGAACCACCAGCGCCATGCCGATCCAGCCCACCGCGACCCGGCCGACGGTCGCGGAGGCCACCGCTCTGCCGACGCCGCCCAGCGCCACCAAGAGACCCAAACCCTCCGCCACCCGGAAACCCAAGAAAGTCAAAACCTCCACCCCGGTGCCCCGGGAGCCCAAGTCCACCACGCCGAAACCGCCCAAACGCACCACCGCCCCCGCTCTCGCTCTGACCCCCAACCAGAACCCGGAGATCCGCAACGCCATCGACCAGGTGAACGCCTGGGTCGGCACGTACTTCGAGGTCAAGATCCCGCCGGACACCTTCTACGACCGCGAGGACGGCACCGCCGACAAGCTGCGCCTGACCCTGAAGCGGACGCCCCGGGAGGCGGTGAACGAGACGTCGTGGATCCAGTTCAACGGAACCATCCAGCTGCTGTACGGCCTGGCGGAGGAGCGGCACGCCGGCAAACACGAGTACTTCATGCTCGCCACGGACAAGGGCGGCAAGAGCATCATGGACGCCTTCGAGGTCCGGGTCAACCGCTGGTCGGCTCGCGACAAACCGCCGGCGGTGTTCGCCGCTCGCTTCCACGGCGACCCCGACGCGCTGAGCGGCGACGTCCACAAGAAGATCCTCCTGGCCAAGAAGCTGGCGTACGCGCTCGGCGACCGCAACAGCAGCGCGGTGACGCTGCGCAGCATCAGCCGCGGCTCCATCGTGGTGGAGTGGACCAACAACAGCCTGCCGCAGAGCCCGTGTCCCAAGGAGCAGATCGCCGCCCTCGGCGCCCGGATCTCGGACCCCCAGGGGACGCCCAGACCGGCCTTCGCCAAGGCCATGGCGCCCGAGTTCAAAGCCATCGGCGTCTCGGTCCGCGGCGCCAACAAATGCCAGAGCTACATGTTCGTGCCCCCGGGCGCGGCGGCCACGCCCGCCCCGCCCGCCGCCGCCGCCACGCCGATGCCCGGGACGGGCCGGCGGAGCGGCGACGACGTCTACCTGCACACGGTCATCCCCGCCGTGGTGGTCGCCGCCCTGCTGCTCGTCGCCGGCGTGGTCGCCATGGTCTGCTACCGCAAGAAGCGAAAGGGCAAGCTGACCCTCGAGGACCAGGCCACCTTCATCAAGAAGGGCGTGCCCATCATCTTCGCCGACGAGCTGGACGACTCCAAGTCGCCGCCGTCCTCCAGCATCCCGCTCATCCTGCAGGAGGAGAAGCCGCCGCTGCCGCCGCCCGAGTACCCGGCGGTGGCCGGGCCGCGCGGCGCCCTGCTGGACCGCGACCTGCTGGAGGACTACGCGCTCTACCAGGACGACGACCCCAACGCGCCGCCCTACCAGCCGCCGCCGCCCTTCACCGTGCCCGTCGAGGGCAAGGGCTCCCGGCCCAAGAACATGACCTCGTACCGGTCCCCGCCCCCCTACGTGCCCCCCTAACGACCCCGGGGCCTTCGCTTCGGGAAGCGGTGCATTGTGGGTACGCTCGTTAAAAAAGAAACTACGACAGGAGTAATTTTACATGTGTTGAATTAAGGCTTTGACTTTGTAGAGGAGCAGACAACCACACCCCATCACGGAGAAGACACTGTCGTACGACTACTACAAGTACCACTACAAGTACCACTACAAGTACCACTACAAGTACCACTACAAGTACCACTACAAGTACCACTACAAGTACCACTACAAGTACCACTACAAGTACCACTACAAGTACCACTACAAGTACCACTACAAGTACCACTACAAGTACCACTACAAGTACTACAACTACTGGCACAGGGCAGACGGACGGGGTACAGTTCGTACTTTTTGTTGTCGTTCTTCAAATCCGCTTTTGACTTCTTGCATATTTTTTTTAAACATTTTTTTTTTTGCCAAGAAGAGTCCATTTTATCTTCAACGATGTACTATTTCTATTGTATAGAAAATAATAAAGACGCAGGAAAGACTGAAGCCCGCTGGGCCTTTTTTTTTCTGTCACCATGACAACAGACTCGAGGCTCCTCCTCCCCCCCCACACCCTCATTGCAATGTTAATCTTTATGAGTTCTGTATCACTCGTATCTGTCCTTCGGCTAGGTTTACTAAGATGTTGCACCTGTTATTTCTGGAGGGAATGAAATACTGAAAGCATGAAACACTTTCTTTACACACACACCGGTTTGTTTCTTCTGATCTCGCTCCCTCCCTCTCCTCTGCTTCGCTCCCCCTTGACAATAACATGCAAACCTTGCACTTATGCAATTTCTTGTTAAACCTTGCACTATGTGTCTAGTGTTGAAATGAACAGAGTGAGTGGTTTAGTCCATTAAGGAGAGAAGATTTTCTTATTTTTTTGCAATTCTTTTTTTATCCTTGAGCTCGCCATGACGACTAAGATTCCTCCGGTATTATATTACATATATATATTTATATATATATTAATATGTATATATATATTTGGATATTTATATATGAAATATTATATATATATTTCTCGATCACAAAGGACTTCACACGGCCTGTTTTTAGGATGTAGCCTAATGAAGTTACAAATAAGTGTGTGTCACTAAACCTGCCTGTGAGACGACTGGTTTTGCTGTTGCCAAGGCGATATCCGTGTGTGGTTGCTGCAACAATAACAAAGCGACCAATGAGAAGCTGCGCTTCACGGCAGGGTGAGAATGGATGGCGGTCAATGAGGTGGAGCCACTGTCTTAGTGGGGGGCGGGGCCTAGAGTACTTTATTGCCCCCGCCTCGCGGTGCAGGTGAGGCCCGGGGACCGGGGGGTGTACATAATCGTGTGCCTGTGAAATTTATCAACTCTCAATTACGTTATAGTGTCATAAGTGAACCTAGTCGGGAGGAGGGCCGGAGTAGGGGTTTTATTTTTTAATCGTATGTCTAGATTTATGATCGCAATCATGGAAGAAAAAATACATACTTTATAGTTTGTGACGGTACAAAAGAACCCATCACAAAGAATAAATAATAATAATAATGCATTATCTCAAAACGATTTGGGGAACAAAGAAACGACGACGTGTGAATTATGTACATTTCATATCTGATATCACCATAAGAAAAAGTGGTTACAAATCTAATGTTTTTACTGAGTTTTTGATACAGTCTTAAACTTGTTTTATGAAAATATATTAATAAAATGTAATACTATTTGTAAAGCCTCAAAGATTGTGTGTAGTCCCTTTTTTTTTATTTGAGAAAATGGAACTTGATTAAACTTGTTTTCAATATGTTTGTGTATTAAATTGGTATATCTAAACGTGTGTATATATATATATTTAGATTTTATATATATAAATGATCATTTATGAAAATATATACTATGTAGGTAAAATACATATTAATATATACTTCATATATTATATATAATATAAAGTTATATTATATATATTAATTAAAAATAATGATGGTCCAGTGAGTTGCAAGAACAAGTTGCAAAACATTTAGTTTTGTTTTTGTGAAGTCTTAGAACATAACCTTGTTTTTCTCTGAAGGCTTCTGGTGTACTTTGTGTTTATTTACCCTTAAAGCTCATTCAGGATCACTGATTATCTCTAGACTCGTCTTAGACCTCGACTTAAAGCTCTCATTTGCTCTGCATTATTTTTATTTATATATATATATATATTGCATATATCTATTCATGTCTATATACTTGTATATATATATTTATATACTTATATTTATATAAGTATATGAATTTATATATAATATATATGTATACAATATATATTGTATACACGCATATATATACAGTGTATATTATGTACATTTATATATACATATAATATAGATTCATATACAATATATATAATACAGATTTATATTTAATATATCTAAATATATTTACATATATCTTATATATATTTGTATATATCATATATATATAATATATATTTAGAATATTTTTATACATCATATTTATATATTGTATATATATATAAAACATTTGTATACATTATATATAAAACATAGTTTTTCCAATATATATAGTTGGTAACACCAGATGTAAAATCTCTGTTTTGACACATTAAGTGCAGTTTATACTGTTTTTATAATATATTGACATTGTACATTTGTATCGACATGGTCACATGACACATTATACACAGTGCATGATTATTCTGTATAACCTTTTGTTTCAGACAGAGAAGACAACAGACAGGAAGTAGACACAAGCAGCAGGGACTTTCAAAATAAAACAATAAACCAAACAAGACTCATGAAAATAGTTAATTATGTTATGAAAAAGGGTCGCAAGCAGGTGTGGTCGCAAACAGGTGAAGAAGACAGGAAGTAAAGACCTAAGCAGCAGAGACCTTCAAAATAAAACGATGAACAAAACATAAGACTTATGAAAATAGTTAATTATATTATGAAAAAAGGTAATTAAAAGGTCATCCAATAGTATGTTCATAGAAAGTATAAGAAGTGCAGGTGCACTAATGACAGGTGTGGTCGCAAACAGGTGACAGGAAGTAAAGACCCGAGCAGCAGGGACCTTCAAAATAAAAAATAATATTTTGAAAAAGGTCATAAAAAGATGACACAAACGTCTCCAGAGTCAAAGTATAAGAAGTGCAGAACATTTTCGGTCGTGTAGTCTAATCGATTTAAGGGGGCGTGTCAGGTCGTGCGGGTGAGGCTATTGTTACGGCCTGCTGATCCCTCACTTCACCACCGCACTCATTAATAATGTACGTGATGAAACGTGCACGAGCTCGTGATGAAATGTTTTTCTAGATGTGCACTTTATTTTTTATTTTTTATATTAAGATATAAACCACCTGCTGTGCCTTTTTGTTGTTGTTATTTCAAAACAATAATAAATAATAAAAAAACGAGTGTTTTTAAGACGTGTTTGTAATTCCAGGGTTCGTAACTCGTTTTGATTACAGGTGCAGCGCGTGCCCGGCAGCGCGTGACTTAACCGACGGGGTGATTATGAGCACCGCCCGGTGTCACTGACCCGTGATTAAAAGAACACAGCGCGCGAGACGGCGACCGGATGATGATGACGTGCACGGCCCGGTAAGCGGCCTCATCAGAGCCACGTGGCTCTCTGGTCCTCCATCAGGATGAAAGGAAACACCGCCATAGAAAAGGGGCGTGGCACATGCTTCATCCGTTATGACCATTCATAAAACGTTGTGCATGTTGCGTCACTGGGAAAGGGACAACAATAGAACATGAATGAGAGCTGAGCTTCGATTGGCAGGTTCTACTTTATATGTACACATGTTGAATGTTGACGAGAGTTTTATTTTTTTCTTCAAATATAATTTTAATTGAAAAGTATTTTTATTTATTTATTTTTATTTGTTCACGTTTTTCCCCGCGCCCCTGGCTGTATAAAAAAGAACCATGTTCCTACAGGCAGGTCACTGGCCCAGCCTGCCCGACCTCTGACCCCTGGAGTCAGGTTAACTCTCCACCTACTGGAGGATCTTTTTTTTAAAAATCTTCTATTTTTTTCTTCTCAAAGTTTTATTTATATGTTGCTTTTTAAAATATGACATTTTAAACCAAAGTGTGACGGTATTGTGGGTTAAGATTAAAAAAAAACACAACATATCAGGAACATCATAAGTAAGAAGCTTACGTCACAACGAGATGACGTCAGGACGCAGTGATGACGTGTGTAGTCTTTTATTTTGATCACGTTAATTTAATTTAATGTGTGTTTACAATTAATTTGGTTGTCAAATGAAATGTAATAAAGTCAAAGCGCGACACGATAAACTGAGCAAATGCTCACGTGCTCATGGACCATGACCGCAGCGCCACCTAGCGACGGAACCACGGAAGTTCACTTCAATGCTTTGCATATATTTAAAATAAAGATCTCTGCAGACCCGGCGGCAGAGGGCAGCAGCATCACACAAACAACACAACAACAACACCACGACACACAGATGGATCACCTTTAAAGGTAAACACAACAACAACAACAACAACAACACACTTTATTACAATCAATTACCCCCCAAAAAGAGTAATGGAGCTATTTATCAAACAGGAAGTGATCCCCGGTAAGAGACGTGAAACTCGCGGGTCAATTATTAATTATATCAGGTCTTATCACAGAGAGAGGGAGAGAGGAGAGAGAAAGGGTGAGAGAGCGAGAGAGGAAAAGGGTGGAACGAGAGAGAAAGAGAGAGGCAAAGGGTGAGAGACAGAGGGAGAGAGAGAGAGAGAGGCAAATGGAGAGAGGGAGAGGGAGAGAGAGAGGCAAAGGGTAAGAGAGAGAGGTCACAGAACTGCAAGCTGAACTTCATTCACATCATTATGTACCCATGTGTGTGTGTGCGTTTGTGTCTGTGTGTGTGTGTGTGTCTGTGTTTGTGTGTGTGCATGTGTGAGTGTGTGTGTGTCTGTGTTTGTGTGTGTGTGTGTCTGTGTTTGTGTGTGTGTGTGTGTGTGTGTGTGAGTGTGTGTCCTGTCATCACGGTGTGTTTACAGGCAAACACGACACACAGTGGTTGTATTCAATATTCCTGAAGCAGAATCCACCTTTCATGGTTTCCTTATCCTCTTCCTCCTCCTCCTCTTCTTATTCTTCTTCCTCCTACTCCTCTTCTTATTCTTCCTCTTCCTCCTCCTCCTCTTCCGTCCATTAACTCCTTTTGTGAATAATTGATCGATTTACTCTGATGATGGTGATGATGCTGATGGTGATGATGATGATGATCAGAATCAGAATCAGAATCAGAAACAGTTTTATTGCCAGGAATGTTTTCACAAACAAACGAGGAATTTTTTTTGGTGGAAGGTGCAACATTTGGACATGACAAACAAACAACAATCAACACGACAGAAAGACAACAAATAATGTGAAGTGTTTGGGTGTGTGCTTCAAGTGGTGTGTTTTAGTTAAAGTGCATGTTAAAGTGACGTGTGTGGAGGAGGGAAGAAGAAGGAGGAGGGAGGAGGAGTGAGGAGGAGGAAGAGGAAGGAGCGGGAAGAAGGAGGAGAGAGGAAGGTGGAAGAAGAGGTGGTAGTCCTGGGGTGACAGTCAGTCAGTCCCGGGTCCATTGATGAGCCCGACCGCCGTCGGAAAAAGCTTTGGTGTGGCGGGTGGTCTTTGTCCTGATGGACGCAGCCTCCTCCCGAGGAGGGACTCGAACAGGAGTGTCCAGGGTGGGAGGGTCAGCGACAATCTTTCGGCCCGCTTCAGTGACCTGGAAGTGAACAGGACCTGGAGGAAGGCAGATTGCAACCGATAACCCTCTCGGCCGAGCGGATGATGCTCTGCAGCCTGCACTTGTCTTTGGCTGTGGCTGCAGGGTGCCAGACAGTGATGGAGGAGCAGATGATGGACTCAACGATGGCCGTGTAGAATTGTACCATCATTCTCCCTGGCAGGTTGAATTTCCTCAGCTGCCTCAGGAAGAACATCCTCTGCTGGGCCTTCTTGGTGATGGAGCCGATGTTCAGCTCCCACTTGAGGTCCTGGGAGATGATGGAGCCCAGGAAGCGGTAGGACTCCACAGCGTCGGGGGAGTCACACAGGATGAGAGGGGGGGTGGGGCTGCATTCCTCCTGAAATCCACAACCATCTCCACTGTCTTTAGAGCGTTGAGCTCCAGGTTGTTCTGGCTGCACCAGGTCACCAGGTGGTCAGTCTCCCACCTGTAGGCGGTCTCGTCCCCACCAGAGATGAGTCCAATGAGGGTGGTGTCATCCGTGAACTTTAGGAGCTTGACGAACTGGTGACTGGGGGGGCAGCTGTTGGTGTACAGGGAGAACAGCAGAGAGGAGTGAACACAGCCTTGGGGGGAACCCGTGCTGGTGGTCCGGGAGCCTGAGACGTGTTTCCCCAGCCTCACGTGCTGCTTCCTGTCGGTCAGGAAGCCTGTGATCCACCTGCAGGTGGAGTCGGGCACGTGCAGCTGGGAGAGCTTGTCCTGCAGCAGGGACGGGATGATTGTATTGAAAGCAGAGCTGAAGTCCACAAACAGGATCCTGGCGTAGGTTCCTGGGGAGTCCAGATGCTGGAGGATGTAGTGAAGGGCCATGTTGACTGCATCGTCTACAGACCTGTTGGCTCTGTAGGCGAACTGCAGGGGGTCCAGGAGTGGGTCGTTGATGGTCTTGAGGTGTGACAGGACCAAGCGTTCAAAGGACTTCATGACCACAGAGGTCAGGGCGATGGGCCTGTAGTCATGGTGATGGTGATATGGGTGATGATGATGATGGAGATGATGATGATGGAGATGATGATGGTGATGGTGATGATGGTGATGACCAGGCCAGGAGGATAATTTGGGATGTGGAAGAGATGGTGTGAGGAGGAAGAGGAGGCAACGCTCAGAGTGAAGATAAAGGAGGTGACAGAGCTAATTGTGCTCTGTCAGGATGCACATCTCTACCCCCCCTCCCCCCCCCCCCCATGTTCAAGATTCAAGATTCAAGATTCAAGATGTTTTATTTGTCACATACACACACAGGGTGTGCAGTGAAATGAAAGTGGCAATGCTCAGCAGGAATGTGCAAGGGCAACAAGTACACACTATTTACAATAAAAAACAACACAATATTTACAGTAAGTGTGTGTGTGTGTGTGTGTGTGTGTGTGTGCCTAAGAGGGGCAGTTGTGTGGGTCTATGTGGGGGTCCTGGTGAGGTCGGAGTTCACAGTCCTGATGGCCTGAGGAAAGAAACTCCGTCTCAGTCTCTCTGTTCTTGCAGCGTGACTACGGAGGCGCCTGCCTGACCGCAGCAGCTGAAACAGTCTGTTGTTGGGGTGGTGAGGATCCTTCATGATCCTGCCGGCTCTGGTTCTGCACCTCCTGGTGTACAAGTCCTGCAGGGTGGGGAGTGTAGTTCCAATAGTGCGTTCAGCCGAACGCACTACTCTCTGCAGAGCCTTCCTGTCCTGAGCGGAGCAGTTGCCAAACCAGGCTGTGATGCTTCCTGTCAGGACGCTCTCTACAGCTCCAGAGTAGAAGGACTGAAGGATCCTCTGGGAAACTTTAAATTTCCTCAGCTGCCTGAGGTGGTAGAGGCGCTGCCTTGCCTTTCTCACCAGAGTGTCTGTGTTCGTTGACCATGTCAGATCCTCGGTGATGTGGACTCCCAGGTATTTATACCCGCTCACCCTCTCCACAGTAGTCCCGTTAATCCCCAGTGGTGAGTACGTCCTCTGTTGTTGTACCCTCCTAAAGTCCACAATCAGCTCCTTAGTTTTGGTGACATTCATGATGAGGCTGTTGTCCTGGCACCAGAGTGACAGATCAGCAACTTCCTCCAGGTAGGCCTTCTCGTCGTTGTCGGAGATCAGGCCCACCACCACTGTGTCATCCGCAAACTTGATGATGGTGTTGAGCTGAACCTGGCCACACAGTCATGTGTGTACAGGGAGTACAGTAGGGGCTGAGGACGCAACCCTGGGGATCCTGTGTTCAGGGTGAGGGATTTGGAGGTGTGTCTGCCCACCCTGACCACCTGTGGCCTGGCGGTCAGGAAGTCCAGGATCCAAGCACACAGGGGGGTGTTCAGTCCCAGCTCAATCAGCTTGCCGGCCAGGCTGGAGGGACTATGGTGTTGAAAGCTGAACTATAATCAATGAACAGCAGTCTCACATAGCCCCCCCTCTGGCTGTCCAGATGAGAGAGTGTGGTGTGCAGTACCTGGGAGACAGCATCATCTGTGGATCTGTTTGGGCGATAAGCAAACTGCAGCGGGTCCATGGAGGAAGGGAGGAAGGCGCAGATGTAGTCCTTTATCAGCCTCTCAAAGCATTTCATGACCACCGAGGTGAGGGCCACCGGTCGGTAGTCATTCATACATGCTGGAGAAGCATTCTTGGGCACATGTTGAGAGAGAGAAGCAGTAAACACCAGGAGACACTAATGTGATGGATAGATTTCACGGTCTCTTCCTCTGATTAGAAACACAAAGAGGCAGAGCAGCCGGGAAGCAGAGCAGGAGGTGTGTGTCAATGGCCCTGGTGACCTCTGGTGACCTCTGGTGACCTCTGGGGACCTCCGGGGAGCTCTGGTGACCTCTGATGACGTCTGGTGATGATCCGGGATCATCTGCAAACCAGTGACCCACAGTCGCCCAGACAAGAGACGTTCTTCAAGAAGGAGGAAAAGACCGAAGGGACACGAGAAGAACCCAACGACAGAAGAGGAGCTTCTGGAACTCTAACTTCTAGAACTCTAACTTCTAGAATTCTAACTTCTAGAACTCTGACTTCTAGAACTCTAACTTCTGGAACTCTAACTTCTAGAAGTCAGACTTCTAGAACTCTGACTTCTAGAACTCTAACTTCTGGAACTCTAACTTCTAGAACTCTAACTTCTAGAACTCTGACTTCTAGAACTCTAACTTCTGGAACTCTAACTTCTAGAACTCTAACTTCTAGAACTCTGACTTCTGGAACTCTAACTTCTGGAACTCTGACTTCTAGAACTCTAACTTCTAGAACTCTGACTTCTAGAACTCTGACTTCTAGAACTCTAACTTCTGGAACTCTAACTTCTAGAACTCTGACTTCTGGAACTCTGACTTCTGGAACTCTGACTTCTGGAACTCTAACTTCTGGAACTCTGACTTCTGGAACTCTAACTTCTGGAACTCTGACTTCTAGAACTCTGACTTCTAGAACTCTGACTTCTGGAACTCTGACTTCTGGAACTCTAACTTCTAGAACTCAAACTTCTAGAACTCTAACTTCTGGAACTCTGACTTCTAGAACTCTGACTTCTAGAACTCTAACTTCTGGAACTCTAACTTCTAGAAGTCAGACTTCTAGAACTCTGACTTCTAGAACTCTAACTTCTGGAACTCTGACTTCTAGAACTCTGACTTCTAGAACTCTGACTTCTAGAACTCTGACTTCTAGAACTCTAACTTCTGGAACTCTGACTTCTAGAACTCTGACTTCTAGAACTCTAACTTCTGGAACTCTGACTTCTAGAACTCTAACTTCTGGAACTCTGACTTCTAGAACTCTGACTTCTAGAACTCTAACTTCTGGAACTCTAACTTCTAGAAGTCAGACTTCTAGAACTCTGACTTCTAGAACTCTAACTTCTGGAACTCTGACTTCTAGAACTCTAACTTCTGGAACTCTGACTTCTAGAACTCTGACTTCTAGAACCCTGACTTCTGGGTGAACCCAACAGCGCAGATTCTCTCTCTCTCTCTCTCTCCCTCTCTCTCTCTCAGCGTGAGAGGACGTGTGGTTGTGGAGCAGGGGAGAGTTGCTTGGTTTAAAGGTGGTTTTTCCACGCTAAAGAGTGACTGGGTCTCCAGGTATGTTTGCTGTGAGTGTATGTGGGTTCACCCGACTGTCTGTGTGAGTGTGTGGGTTCACGGAGAGATTGTTTTGTGTGTCTGTGAGCGTTAGCGGCGAGCTAACGGGGCGCTAGCGGGGAGCTAGCGGGGAGCTAGTCATGGAGGATATGAGTTTCCTCACGAGGGAACACGGCATTAGAGTGGCGCCGAGTTTCCCGTGCTCGGAGGAGGAGGTGGGGCTGGCAGTGGGCGACGTGGTTGGCGACGGGTGCGTGCGGTCCGCTGCCCGTATGAACGGAGCGGTGGTGCTGTTTTTAGACAGCGTGGATAAAGTGAACGAGGTGGTGGTGGCGGGTCATCAGGGGCATGTATGTGCCGGTGGCGCCGCTGGCCACACCGTCGGTTCGGGTCACCGTGGCCAACGTGCCTCCTTTTATACAAGAGGAGGTGATCTTAAAGGAGCTGGTGAAGCACGGGAAGGTGGTGTCCCGGTTGAGGAAGATCCCCTCAGGGTGGAAATCCTCCCGGATGAAACACGTGTGGTCCCACCGGAGGCATCTCTCCATGATCCTGAACAACAGGGGAGAAGAGCTCCGCCTCCGGTGTTCATCAGGGTGGAGAGCTCCGCCTCCGGGTGTTCATCAGGGTGAAGAGCTCTGCCTCCGGGTGTTCATCAGGGTGGAGAGCTCCGCCTCCGGGTGTTCATCAGGGTGGAGAGCTCTGCCTCCGGGTGTTCATCAGGGTGGAGAGCTCCGCCTCTGGGTGTTCATCAGGGAGAAGAGCTCCGCCCGGTGTTTATCAGGGTCGAGAGCTCCGCCTCGGGTGTTCATCAGGGTGAAGAGCTCTGCCTCCGGGTGTTCATCAGGGTGGAGAGCTCCGCCTCCGGGTGGTCATCAGGGTGGAGAGCTCTGCCTCCGGGTGTTCATCAGGGTGGCGGGCACAACTACCCCATCTACATCTCCTCAGGGAACGGGAGGTGCTTCATCTGTGGGGAGAGGGGCACAGAGCCAGAGACTGCCACCGGTGGAGAGCTGCTGAGCAGAACACCAGCAGGGCGGCTCCTTGGGGGCGGAGCCAGGGGGGGGCGGGGGAGCAACCAGAGACTGCAGGTACCCAGAGGGGGGAGGAGAGGGAGCAGGCAGGAACTGGGGGCTCCCAGCAGGATGAGAGAGAGAGCAGGCAGAGATGGGGGGTGCCCAGCAGGTTGTGGAGGAGGAAGAGGAGGGGGGCACTGGTCCAGTCCAGCAAGGTGAGGAAGGAGAGGGGGAGGCGGTCACAGGCCAGCAGGGTGAGGGTGAGGAGATGGAAGGAGGAGGGAGAGGAGGAGGGGAGAGAGGAGGGAGGGGCTGGTGTAGACCAAGAAGATGAGGAGGAGAGGAGAGACGAGGGAGAAACGGTCATAGGACAGCAGGGTGAGGTTGAGAGGAGAGAAGAGGGTTGGAAATAATTTGGTTTATTGTGGTTCGAAGTTTTCTTTGAATAAAGGTTTTCAAAATTCTCTCTCTCTCTCTCTCTCTATGTTGGGTCCATCATCTCTCGGCCCCTCCATGAGATCCTCTCCCCAGGAAGCAGAGCAGGTGCAGCTGGGCAGGTGTGTCCTCGCTCCCAGGGGGCGGAGCCTGAGAGGCAAACCATTCCTCACACTATTTCAGGTTCATATTTCTGCGCATCATAAATCTCTCTCTCTATCTTCTTTTTGCATCGAAATACTTTTGTCTTCTTTTTTCTTTTGCTGAGCTACAAAAAAATAAAATTCTCAAACCCCGTTACAGCGAATATA
Source organism: Pseudoliparis swirei (assembly GCF_029220125.1). Lineage (NCBI taxonomy): Eukaryota > Metazoa > Chordata > Actinopteri > Perciformes > Liparidae > Pseudoliparis > Pseudoliparis swirei. The sequence continues at coordinate 27,225,319 of NC_079396.1, forward strand.
TAAACGATTAATCACACAGACGGGAAGGGGGCGGGGCTATTCTTAATTGGGCACAATAGGGATTTCTGTTGGTTGTAAGCAGCGCCTGGTCCCACGGGAGCCGAGAGAAGCTCACCCCCTGTCTCGGTATTTCACAAACAACAACAACAACAACAACACCGCAAGAAAGGAATCAGCGTCTCTTGGCCATCCATCATTTTGCCCACAAATCAGTGGAGAGAGATGGAGGGGGGGGGGGGAGTCTCTCATGAGAGAGAGGGATGAGAGAGAGAGAGAGAGAGGGAAGGGATGGAGACAAAGGGTGAGAGATAGAGAAGAGAGAGATGGAAGGGAGAGAGAGAGAAGGGAGAGAGAGAGGGAGGGGATGGAGACAAAGGGTGAGAGATAGAGAGAGATGGGAGAGAGAGACGGAAGGGATGAGAGAGAGAGAGAGAGAAGAGAGAGAGGCAAAGTGAGAGAGAGAGAGAGACGGAAGGGATGAGAGAGAGAGAGGGAAGGGATGGAGACAAAGGGTGAGAGATAGAGAGAGATGGGAGAGAGAGCGAGGAGAGAGAAGGGAGAGGAAACGGGTTTGAGAGGGAGAGAGACAAAGGGTGAGAGAGAGGAGAGAGGCAACGGGTGAGAGAGGGAGAGAGACAAAGGGTGAGAGGCAAAGGGTGAGAGAGAGAGGAGAGAGGCAACGGGTGAGAGAGGGAGACAAAGGGTGAGAGAGAGAGGAGAGAGGCAACAGGTGAGAGAGGGAGAGAGAAATACAAAGGGTGAGAGAGAGAGGGGAGGGTGAGAGGAAACGGGTGAGAGAGGGGAGGGTGAGAGCGAGAGAGATGCTCAGCAACAGGAAGTGGGGATTGGATCCAGCGCCTTGAGGCAATCACAGCGACACGTCGTGTTTAGTTGTATAAAAGATAACAAAATGATTTTATTACACGTTGTTAAGACATCACGACTCATGACGCTCCACACACACAACCATCAGGCTCCATCGACACAAACATGCGGTAGACACGGGGGGGGGGTATTAAAGCCATATTCTGTCATTTAACTCAGTTTCCGGTAAAGAAAACAAACGTCAGCCGGATGCAGGAAGCTGTGAGCAGAACGTCTTCACCTCTTTTAATCTTCTTCTTCTTCTTCTGGTCGACATCGAGTAGAAACGGACACATGCAGCGTGAACACCTTCCCGTTCGGCCGCAGATCTACTCTCCAGACATGAAAAATACTCTCCAATATTTACAAAAAATATATATGTATATATATTCATATATATACTTACGATGCCTCATCACTCTAAACGTAAAACAACCACCTGGGACCGGAGTCCGCTTCAGAAACACAGAAGTGTTTTATTAAAACAGCTGCAGGAGAAAGAGGCGCAGAAGAAGAATCAGCTGCAGGAGAAAGAGGCGCAGAAGAAGAATCAGCTGCAGCAGAAAGAGGCGCAGAAGAAGAATCAGATGCAGCAGAAAGAGGCGCAGAAGAAGAATCAGCTGCAGGAGAAAGAGGCGCAGAAGAAGAATCAGCTGCAGGAGAAAGAGGCGCAGAAGAAGAATCAGCTGCAGGAGAAAGAGGCGCAGAAGAAGAATCAGCTGCAGGAGAAAGAGGCGCAGAAGAAGAATCACTGAAACGATACGGAACAGAAACGGGAGGAACAAACCTCGCGAGAATATGGCTTTAATGACATGAGGAGAATATCTGGAAAGCAGATCCACCGTCACGTTTTTTATTTTTTATTTTTAATCTCCCCTCGTGGTTTGTCCTCCTTTTAGCAGGCAGGAGACGGGAGGAGGAGGAGAAGGAGGAGGAGGAGGTGGAGGGTGGCAAGTTTAAAACCTACAGTCCGGTAGCTGCGTCTCCGTCAGGACTTCCTGTCTGGAGGTGGAGGTGGAGGCGCTCCTCGGTCCTGGAGGCCCCCCCCACTTCC
>NC_079396.1:27232236-27254736 GCF_029220125.1 Pseudoliparis swirei
CTTCCTCACTTCCTCACTTCATCTGTTCCTCACTTCCTCACATCCTCACATCCTCACATCTTATGTTCCTCACTTCCTCACATCCTCACTTCATCTGTTCCTCACTTCCTCTCTTCCTCACATCCTCTGTTCCTCACTTCCTCTCTTCCTCACATCCTCACTTCCTCTCTTCCTCACAGCCTCACTTCCTCTCTTCCTCACTTCCTTACTTCATCTGTTCCTCACTTCCTCTCTTCCTCACATCCTCACTTCCTCTCTTCCTCACTTCCTTACTTCCTCTGTTCCTCACTTCCTCTCGTCCTCCCACCCTCACTTCCTCTCTTCGTTACTATCTCACTTCCTCTCTTCCTCACATCCTTACCTCCTCTCTTCATCACTTCCTCTTTTCGTCATTATCTCCTCCTCTCTTCCTCTCTTATTAAAATAATAATAATGACCTCCTGGTGACACAATACGAGCATCCGGCGAAAAAATAATTCTCCTCCCACAAAGCACCTTTCCTTCTGTAGAGGCATCCTGACCCTCCTCCTCCTCCTCCTCCTCCTCCTCCTCCTATCACACGCGATGATCAAGCGTGTGACCCAGCAGCATTTAATAATAAAGCCCGACCTGTAGCTACTCAGTCGAAGCGAGGGCGACCTCACATGCCCCGCCCCTCCCCTCACATGCCCCGCCCATCCCATCACATGTCCCGCCCCCTCAAGCATTCTCGAGCCGTTCCATTCACGCCCTCGAGAGGTTACGCAACACCTCTCAGTCACGAGCGTCTTAACTCCGATGTTTTGGGCGACACGCCGGCAATTTCCTCTGAGAGGCGGCGAGAGCCTCTTCGTCATTCCAGGGCGTTGGAGGAGGAAGACTCTCTTCAAGTGGGGACGCTGTGGCTCTGAGACCCCCCCCCCCCCCCACACACACACACACACACTTGGGGAGCCACATGTCACTCTGACGGCGGTGAAATGTCACCATTTGCATGAAGGTTTTTTTTCTTTCTGCTGGCAAAAATAAATATCACGACGATGATGGTAATTTATTTGCGAACGACCTGCAGCTCATTTGCATATCCGTCATCTGCCTTTTGTCTCCCAATCATACAAAACCTGAGATCATCAACAGGCTCCGCCCTCCTGCTGTGAGCAGCATATACCTGATGAAGAGCAGCTCCTCTCCCTCTCTCACACTCTCTCTTTATCCCTCACTCTCTCTCTCTCACTCGCCCTCTCTCTCTTTCCCTTCTCTCTCTCGTCCCCTCTCGCTCTCTCTCGTCCTTTTTCCCGCCCTCGTTCGCTCTCTCTTTTGCTCTCTCTTTCACTTTTTCTCTCTCTCTCACTCTCTCTGATTCGCTCTCTCACTCTCACATTATCTCGCTCCTTCTCCCTCTCTCTCTCTCTGTCTCTCTATCGATATTTGGGGCGACCGATCAAAGAGACGTCGCGACGTCAAACGCAATCGAAAAAGGAGAATCGGCACACGACCGAGTATTAGTTGCTTACTCGTACTCATCGCACACAAAACAACACCCACACAAAACAACACACACACAAAACAACACACACACACACACACAAACCCAAATCCTTTGTTTCCATCCCAATGAGCTCGGCCCACATTCCGCGGCCCCTCCCTCTCCTCCCGAGCTCAGACGTTCAGCTGGTCCCAGATCATCCATATTTAAAACCTGTTGCTTTAAAATGAATAAATACACAAAGACGTTTCCTCGCAACTCTCTATTTCTAGCCGCGTTAATCATTCATGAAACGTAAATCATCAAGAGTCAAATAAAAAAACGTCCGCGACGCCTCGGCGACAAGCCGAACGCCGACGACCAGCGACTCGTCTTCCGTTGCGACGAGGAGCTGCCGAGAGGTAATTATCGTAATTATCGTAATTATGCCCACCGGGGATACGCTGACTGCGGAGGTAATGTAGTCGGCTACGGTTGAGGACTGTAAGTGTACCGATGAAGGACTCAGGAAGTGACAATTAGGAGCCTCTCAAGGCCTTTCGTAGTGGATCCAGGGGGTTCGGAGTCTCCTCTCAGCTACCTGGACGTCTGGTTGTGTCGGGGTGGTCTACTTTCTAGCCGGGGGGGGGGGGGGGGCTCGTTTACCGGGGAACCCCGTCTGGCTTCGTCCTTGGTCCATACCGTAGAAGGAGGAAGTAAAGGCCTTATGGTCTTCCAATTTGAGATTCAGTGTCTTGCCCCGAGGCGTGGACCGGGATCGAACCGCCGGTCGAACGACTCGCTCTACCGGAGCACTTGTGGCGTATTTGTGAACGAATATCGGAGGAGAGGAATCTTAGGGGGGCGGAGCCTGAGACGATCCCTATCGATTGTGGCTCAGTGGTGGAGCACGGTGGTCCTTCAAAATCAAAGGGTCGGCGGTTCGATCCCTAACTTCGCTCGTACACTTAACCCCTGAGGTGGCGCCCCGCATGGCACCATCAGGGGGTGAATGGTCACTACGTCCGTGACGCTCGGTGCTCGGACGGCGTCAACGTTAAAGGACAGTGTTTCTTCAATGTCAAGTGAGCAGCATTGCGCAACCCTGTGTTGCTTCATCGTGAATGAACCGCTGGTCGAACCCTTGAATGAAGAGTCGGCGACACGCAGCAGACGCTCTTCATGCGTGAGCGTCAAAACAAGGCGATGGGATGTCGTGGTGTTTACTCCGGTCTTCGTGGTGACGGGTGTGTTGATCCAATCACGGTCTGCATTCAGCAAGGTCTTTCATCAGGGTAGCAATCAGTGCTGGAAGGCCTGTAATTATTTGGGTGACACATTTTGGGTCCAACTGAATGGATGGAAAGATAGATGTTAGATGGGCGGATGGATGATGGAATGGAGAGATCTATTGATAGAGAGAAGGTTTGATAGCCGGATGGATGATGGGATGGAGAGATCTATTGATAGAGAGAAGGTTTGATAGCCGGATGGATGATGGGATGGAGAGATCTATTGATAGACAAAAGGTTTGATAGACGGATGGATGATGGGATGGAGAGATCTATTGATTGAGAGAAGGTTTGATAGCCGGATGGATGATGGGATGGAGAGATCTATTGATTGAGAGAAGGTTTGATAGCCGGATGGATGATGGGATGGAGAGATCTATTGATAGACAAAAGGTTTGATAGACGGATGGATGATGGGATGTAGAGATCTATTGATTGAGAGAAGGTTTGATAGCCGGATGGATGATGGGATCGAGAGATCTATTGATAGACAAAAGGTTTGATAGATGGATGGATGATAGGATGGAGAGATCTATTGATAGAGAGAAGGTTTGATAGCCGGATGGATGATGGGATGGAGAGATCTATTGATAGAGAGAAGGTTTGATAGCCGGATGGATGATGGGATGGAGAGATCTATTGATAGAGAGAAGGTTTGATAGCCGGATGGATGATGGGATGGAGAGATATATTGATAGACAAAAGGTTTGATAGACGGATGGATGATGGGATGGAGAGATCTATTGATTGAGAGAAGGTTTGATAGCCGGATGGATGATGGGATGGAGAGATCTATTGATAGAGAGAAGGTTTGATAGCCGGATGGATGATGGGATGGAGAGATCTATTGATAGAGAGAAGGTTTGATAGCCGGATGGATGATGGGATGGAGAGATCTATTGATAGAGAGAAGGTTTGATAGCCGGATGGATGATGGGATGGAGAGATATATTGATAGACAAAAGGTTTGATAGACGGATGGATGATGGGATGGAGAGATCTATTGATAGAGAGAAGGTTTGATAGCCGGATGGATGATGGGATGGAGAGATCTATTGATAGAGAGAAGGTTTGATAGCCAGATGGATGATGGGATGGAGAGATCTATTGATAGACAAAAGGTTTGACAGACGGATGGATGATGGGATGGAGAGATCTATTCATAGAGAGAAGGTTTGATCGCCGGATGGATGATGGGATGGAGAGATCTATTGATAGAGAGAAGGTTTGATAGACGGATGGATGATGGGATGGAGAGATCTATTGATAGAGAGAAGGTTTGATAGCCGGATGGATGATGGGATGGAGAGATCTATTGATAGACAAAAGGTTTGATAGATGGATGGATGATGGGATGGAGAGATCTATTGATTGAGAGAAGGTTTGATAGCTGGATGGATGATGGGATGGAGAGATCTATTGATAGAGAGAAGGTTTGATAGATGGATGGATGATAGGATGGAGAGATCTATTGATAGAGAGAAGGTTTGATAGCCGGATGGATGATGGGATGGAGAGATCTATTGATAGAGAGAAGGTTTGATAGCCAGATGGATGATGGGATGGAGAGATCTATTGATAGACAAAAGGTTTGACAGACGGATGGATGATGGGATGGAGAGATCTATTGATAGAGAGAAGGTTTGATCGCCGGATGGATGATGGGATGGAGAGATCTATTGATAGAGAGAAGGTTTGATAGACGGATGGATGATGGGATGGAGAGATCTATTGATAGAGAGAAGGTTTGATAGCCGGATGGATGATGGGATGGAGAGATCTATTGACAGACAAAAGGTTTGATAGACGGATGGATGATGGGATGGAGAGATCTATTGATAGACAGAAGGTTTGATAGATGGATGGACTGTTGGATGTTAGATGGATGACAGGTGGGGTTGAATGAGGCTGTTAGTTCTCTCAACCATGAATTCAGACGGTAATAAATAAAAACTTTGCAACTCGAATCAAACTTGTGAAGCGAGACTACGTCCAACATGGAGCCGTGTGTCTTCATTATTAAAGCTTTCATAATTACGAGAAATAAATCTTCATAAAGTTTTATTTCTGCAGACCGAGGTTTACAGCACAGAAGCTCCTTCTTCTCTCCCGCCGGAAATATAGGAGTGGGTGCTCTCGATGGAGAGAGAGGAGGCGGGGCCTCGGCCCACAGAGAGGAGGCGGGGCCTCTGGGCCCACAGAGAAGAGGCGGGGCCTCGGGGCCCACAGAGAGTTCAACAGCAGTTCAACATGTTCTGGAAACCTCTGCTGGTGGATAAAAAGGCCGATATGATGTCGAGCCGCCATTTTAATTCCGAGTTCATTTTTTTTCAAAGCCTGCGATGTAATCGACGTGTCGGCGGACAGCATCACTCGCTCGTCTGATGCCCTGAGAGCGTCTCGCCCACTCTGGTGAATAATAGATGAATGAATCCTCTTCATCTCGAAGGATGTTCGACATCTATGTTCAAACAAACAAAAACTACAACTTCTACTGACTGCTTTCCGCGCCTGCAGTCGGGGGAGGGGGAGGGGGGGGGGGCGTCAGCTCTCGAGCATGTCTTTATAAAAAAGGGCGGGCGAGTGTTCCACATATTTCAATTTTTAAAAAGACTCGCACATCTACGCGCGACGAAAGTCGAGTCCGACTCCCATCGAGTGTGTTTCCCCCCCGAGAGACGAGAGGATTAGAAGCAGCAATTTTCTTCTTCTTTTCACCGGCTTCGGAGCGTAGAAGTTATTTTATTCCGCGAGTCGTTCTTAATGATTCTTGGCAGAGCGGCGTCTCTTCGTCTCTTCGTCTCTCTTCGTCTCTCTTCGTCTCACAAGAGCACTAAGTATCTCGTGGGTGTTTTACGAGAAAGTGTCTGGATCGTTTCCACCTTATGAAGTGTAAGAAACGGAGCTTTTGAGTCAGCGACGGGACCCAGTAAGAGCCTTCTCGTGTTCGCGTCGTGTTTTTTGGGGGGCTCTGATGGCGTTGTTTTGTTCACGTCTTTGTCGTCCAGGTTGATCAAAAGGTGCGTTTGTTTCGCACGCCTGCAGCGTGTTTACACGAGTCGGTGGATCGACAGATCTGAAGTCAGCTGGCGGCTCTCAGAGTCGTTAGCTTGAGAGGTTTCGAGTAGTCGACTGAGCACACACAGGTGCACAGGACAAGGGGTGTGTGTGTGTGTGTGTGTATGTGTGTGTGCAACTACAACTACGTGTAAATGTGAAAGGTTTTGCAGCAGGAGAGTGTGATGTTGTTTGAGGTGTGTGTGTGTGTGTGTGTGTGTGTGGATGCCTCTGCTTCCAGTCAGTCGTCTCCACGGTGTCATGAAAACGGGTATTCGTGTGTGTGTGTGTGTGTGTGTGTGTTTGCTTCCATCTCCTCGCATGGCTTCCCCTCCACATGAGTTTTAATTGAAGGGGAACGGAGTCACAGGTGTGGAAAACAACAGCATCTAAACTGTGTCGAGTCAAAAGAAAAGAGATCACAACAAAACAACAAAACAACGTCGGGTCAAACGAGTCGTTGTGGATGATCACCGGCAGCTGGTTTCATGTCGGACAACTTGGAGAGAGTTTAGTGACGTCTGCACACAACAGTTCAAGGTACATTGAGAGACACACACACACACACACACACACACACACACACACACCATCATCTCATCTATCCAAACAGTGAAAAGCGTCATCTCCCCGATATGCTACCAACGGCTAACACAAAGGTCAAAGGTGTGCTTCTGTCTCCATGTATCTACTAAGCGCAGAGTTAGCCGCCACGGCTAGCTTTTAGCGAGCTAATGTTAGCAACGTAGCCTGCGCTGTACGTACGAAACGGAAGCGGTCGTCATGACGGCACACTCCAAAAAACGATTCAAGCCCTTCTTAGAGGTGACACATTTAAATATTGTTTGATACATTTAAATAAATCAATTACAAAATGAAGATATTTATATTGAATGGGTGTAACACAAAATGTAGGAATACTTTCATTTATTAGATTTATTTAGGTTACACTCACAAAAACGATTCAAGCCCTTCTTCGAGGTGACACATTTAAATATTGTTTGATACATTTAAATAAATCAATTACAAAAATAGATATTTATATTTAATGGGTGTAACACAAAATGTATGAATACTTTCATTTATTAGATTTATTTAGGTAGATGGTGTGCATATCAACTCAAAATAAATGTGTTTGATTGAGGACTACCCTTTGCGCATGCGCCAGCTGAAAATCAGTTGTTTACAAGGTGAAGACACTTTCATGGCTGTACGGTGGTGTAGTGGCTAGCACTGTCGCCTCACAGCCAGAGGGCCGTGGGTTCAATTCCCAGTCGGGGCGTTCGTTCTGTGTGGAGTTTGCATCTTTTTTTAGTTAGTTAGTTTATATTTTGAGTTGGACAAACACAAATTAATTTAATTTATTGAATATCGTTATTTTATTTTAGATGTATTTGATACAAATGAGTTGGACTAACTTAATTACATTTTATTGCACTGATGTGCTAAATTTGAGTTGGAGTTGCAAATAATTATTGGATGGAAAACCTGCCAACAATATAATTGAGTTCATCCAATGAGTCATTTTTTTGAGTGCATGACGTCACTAGAAGCCTCCAGTTCAGCATCTTGGCCGTCGCCATCTTGTTTATTTTATTTATTTTTAATAATATACGCATGTATATATATTTATTTATACATATGGGCTGTATGTTTGTGTTTTCTTTTTTCTGTTTTTTCTTTTTTTAAATATATGTATGTATATATATATATATATATATACAGGACTGTCTCAGAAAATTAGAATATTGTGATGAAGTTCTTTATTTTCTGTAATGCAATTAAAAAAACAAAAATGTCATGCATTCTGGATTCATTACAAATCAACTGAAATATTGCAAGCCTTTTATTCTGATTTATTGCTGATTATGGCTTACAGCTTAAGAAAACTCAAATATCCTATCTCTAAATATTAGAATATCATGAAAAAGTATACTAGTAGGGTATTAAACAAATCACTTGAATTGTCTAATTAACTCGAAACACCTGCAAGGGTTTCCTGAGCCTTGACAAACACTCAGCTGTTATAAATCTTTTTTTTTACTTGGTCTGAGGAAATATTAAAATTTTATGAGATAGGATTTTAGAGTTTTCTTAAGCTGTAAGCCATAATCAGCAATATTAAAAGAATAAAAGGCTTGCAATATTTCAGTTGATTTGTAATGAATCCAGAATGCATGACATTTTTGTTTTTTTAATTGCATTACAGAAAATAAAGAACTTTATCACAATATTCTAATTTTCTGAGACAGTCCTGTATATATATATATAAACATTTACATACATATGGACTGTATGTATGTCCGTGTTTCCTTTTTTCAGTTTTTTCGTTTTTTAAATATATACATGTATATATTATATATATATATATATATATATATATATATATATAAAAAACAGAAAAAATTATGTAAAAAAATATATATGTATGTATATATTATATATATAAAATCATTGAAAGAAAGCTTGAAGTAATGTCCGTGATAGCCCGGCGTGAACCTCCACTACTAGGGAGTCGGCAGGAAGTGCGCCCACGAAGTCCATCGCTCCGGAGGTGAAGAAAGAGTTAAACTGCATACAGAGGGGGGGGGGGGGGAGATAAACACATTACCGCTTCGCTAGTCGCCGCGAGTAACATAATGAACTCCTAATCGCCGCCGAGGGCATAATTCATCTATGAAATCAGCGGCAAATTGAGATGAGGGGGGAAATCAGTTCTCTGATGTCCGCCTCGCGGCGGCGAGGAGACCGACCTCCAGAGAAGGTCACGAGGAACGGCGCTCACACGGTGGAAAAACGTCCAGCACGAGGCCGACCGACCGGCGCCGGCCGGAGACTCTGTATTCCGTCCGGCGCTCGCCAGATAAGCGATGACTGGGGCGGGGGAGGGGGGGGGGGGTCAGGGTGTCATATTCTCAATCAAGTCGGGTGTCAAATGCTTTGTTGAGGAGAGCTCAGCCGTCAAGAGATGGAATGCATCCAATCAGACTTCTATTTACCGTCCTCATCCTCCTCTGCTTCTTCTCCAACTCGTCTCCCTCTCCAGAATAAGGCACGACAGTGTGTGTTGAGCCCAAGGCGGCGGGGGAGTTAAGATAATGGCATCTGGAGCTGCTGGCAACCCCCCCCCCCCCCCTCAGGATCCCGGTGCTCGAAATCAACCCCCCTCCTTTCTCCTTCCTCCTTCTTCATCTTCCTTCTTCCTTCATCCTTCTTCCTTTTCCTACTCCTATCTCTGTTCTGCTGGTGTGGGTTTCCAAAATAAATCAAACGAATGGACCCACACAACATATACAGTAGCTGACTGTGTGCGTGTGCGTGTGTGTGCGTGTGTGTGCGTGTGTGTGTCTGTGCGTTCCCTTTATGTACCGTTTGTGTTTTCCATTTTTGCTTTTGTACACATATGCATGGCTCGTGTGTTTGGACCAGATAAAAAACAAGGCCGAAGGGAGAGAGAGAAGACAAAGAGAGAGAGAGAGAGAGAGCAGGAGAGAGGTAAATGGTGGGAGAGAGCGAGAGCGAGTGAGAGAGAGAGCGAGTGAGTGAGAGAGAGAGCGAGTGAGAGAGAGAGAGTGAGAGAGAGAGAGTGAGAGAGAGAGAGCGCGGGAGATAGCAAAGAGAGCGAGTGAGAGAGAGAGAGAGCGAGTGAGAGAGAGTGAGAGAGAGAAAGAGTGAAAAAAAGAATGAGAGAGAGAGAAAGAGAGAGAGGCAAAGGGTGAGAGAGAGAGAGAGATAACGAGAGAAAGAATGAGAGAGAGAGAGAGAGAGCAAGAGAGAGAGGCAAAGGGGGAGAGAGGTAACGAGAGAAAGAACGAGAGAGAGAGGCAAAGGTTGAAAGAGAGAGATAGTGAAAGAGTTAGAGGCAAAGGGTGGGAGAGAGAGAGAGATAACGAGAGAAAGAATGAGAGAGAGAGAGCAAGAGAGAGAGGCAAAGGGGGAGAGAGAGAGCGAGAAAGAGGCAAAGGGCGAGCGAGGAGGGACTCGCCTTCTCCGCCGACTGGGCGGTGCCGAAGAAGATGGGGATGAAGGCCAGCCACACGATGCAGGTGGTGTACATGGTGAAGCCGATGGGCTTGGCCTCGTTGAAGTCCTCGGGCACGTCGCGCGTCTTGATGGCGTAGATGGTGCAGGTGACCATGAGCAGGATGCTGTAGCCCAGCGAGCAGATGATCTGCAGGTCCGTGATGTCGCACTTGAGCACGCCGCGCGCCACCGCCGGGTCCACGGTCTTCTGCTCGTCGTAGTCCACCACGGTGCCGGGCGGGTCCACGGCGAACCACAGCAGCACGCCGAGCAGCTGCACGGCGATCAGGCTGGCGGCCACGGCGATCTGCGACGTGGGGCTGATGAAGCGCGGCGCCGTCACCGTCTGCTTGCCCTGCTCGAAGATGCGGTAGATGCGGTTGGTCTTGGTGAGCAGCGCCGCGTAGCTGATGCACATGCCCAGGCCCAGGAAGATGCGGCGGAAGGCGCACACCGCCACGTCGGGCCGGGCGATCATCAGGAAGGTGATGATGTAACACAGGAAGATGCCCGTCAGCAGCACGTAGCTCAGCTCGCGGCCCGACGCGCGCACGATGGGCGTGTCGTTGTGGCGCACGAACGTCGCCATGACGAAGAGGGTGGCCGCGATGCCCAGCATGGCGAGGAACACGGGGATGATGGCCCACGCCGAGTGCCACTCCAGCTTGACCACGGGGATGGGCTGGCAGGCGGAGCGGTTGGCGTCCGGCCGCATGTCGTAGGCGCACAGCCGGCAGCTGGTCTCGTCGTGCCGGTACTGGTAGCCGTCGCACAGCTCGCAGAGCCAGCAGCACGGCATGCCCTTCACGCGCTTCTTCCTCTCGCCCGGCCGGCAGGGCAGGCTGCACACCGACACCGGCACCTCCTGCTCCCCGTCGGGCCACTGGAGCTCCTCCAGCTGGAGGGGGGGGGGGAGGGGGGGAGGAGTGAGGAGATCGGGGAGGAGGAGGAAAAGGAGGAGGGGAGGAGGAGGAGGGGGAGGAGGAAAAGGAGGAGGCGAGGAGGAGGAGTAGGAAGATGAGGAGGTGGAGGAAGAGGAGGTGAAGGTGGAGGGGAGGAGGGGGATTAGGGGGAGGAGAAGGGGAGGAGGGGGGGGGGGAGGAAGTGGGGGAGGAGGGGGGGAGGGGGAACCGTTCAAAAGTTTGGTGTCACTTAGAAATGTCTTTATTTTTCAAAGAAAAGCACTGTTTTTTCAATAAAGATAACATTAATCAAAAATACACACTATACATTGTTAATGTGGTAAATGACTATTCTAGGTGAAACGTCTGGTTTCTAATGAAATATCTCCAGAGGTGTATAGAGGCCCATTTCCATCAACTATCACTCCAGTGTTCTAATGGTACATTGTGTTTGCTAATCGTCTTAGAAGACTAATGTCTGATTAGAAAACCCTTGTGCAATTATGTTAGCACAGCTGAAAACAGTTATGCTGGTGATATAAGCTATACAACTGGCCTTCCTTTGAGCTTGAAGTTTGAAGAACAAAATTAATACTTCAAATATTAATCATTATTTCTAACCTTGTCAATGTCTTGACTATATGTTCTATTCAATTTTCAATTCATTTGATAAATAAAAGTGAGTTTTCATGGAAGACACGAAATTGTCTGGATGACCCCAAACTTTTGAACGGTAGTGTATTAAAAAATCCGTGAAGAAATTATATTTCATGGGCTCTTACATTTAAAAAAAGAAGCTTTCCCAGATCCTCTGGATCTGATCTTTTGCTTTATGATGAAAGGAACCGACCGGCTTCAGTAAAGCAACCCGCAGATTAACGGCTCCACCAGGGAGCCAAGTTTCCCAAATAAATAAATACTATAAAAAAATAAACAGTATAGCGATTAAACAGACTATTTATTGTTCTAATAGTATTTAAAAAAGGAACCGCTAATCCATCGAGCTCACGGAGGAACCCCGCGGTGTCCAAGGTCTTTAATAAGACGGCATGTCACCGTTTTCGGGGAGCCAAACGGGTTTTCACGCCGTCACGCTCCGCAGGTGGCCGTGAGGAGGGAGGAGACGAGCCGTGTGTTCCGGTGCCAACATTTCATACGGCAGGAAAGAAGATTAAGCTTGTCCCGTGACCTCGCGTTTTAAAATGCGGGAATGCCGGAAAACCCCCCGGAATGTTCTGGAGCGTCGGGGTGTTGCATCGTCTGTTTCTGTCTGTTTTGACCCACAATTACCTTCCAGGGTGGATCTGTGAGCAACGGGGGTCAAAGGTCAAGGTGCGGTAATGAATTAACGGTTTATGGAAAAATGGATTTTCAACTTCGTAGTGGATGTAGAGACGCACGATGTTCGATGCTAAATCATTTTTGTAAAATGTTTCAGGAGGAAGGACACGTTAACCCCTTAAGCACAGAGTACCACTCGGTGTGCATCTTCTCAAGTACTTGGGCTCATAGGTTGGGATAAAAGGTTTGGTTAGCTAAGCTTAGCAAGCCTAGAAACATGAGGAAACAGCCTGATGTTGAACCCATAGAGTATCAACCAACAACCACCAACCATCAACCAACAAGCATCAACCAACAACCAACAAGCATCAACCAACAACCAACAACCATCAACCAACAACCATCAACCAACAAGCATCAACCAACAACCATCAACCACCAACCAACAACCATCAACCAACAAGCATCAACCAACAAGCATCAACCACCAACCAACAAGCATCAACCAACAACCATCAACCAACAACCATCAACCAACAAGCATCAACCAACAAGCATCAACCACCAACCAACAAGCATCAACCAACAACCATCAACCATCAACTAACAACCAACAACCATCATCTAACAACCATCACCTAACAACCATCAACCAACAACCATCAACCAACAACCATCATCTAACAACCATCAACCAACAACCATCAACCAACAACCATCATCTAACAACCATCAACCACCAATCCAGTTCCAGTGACGTCAGCGAGTTTGCGGAAGTAGCAATGAGCCTCATAGCAACGCTAACGGACACCATCGTCCCCACGGTAAAAGTTAGGGTCTTTCCTAACCAAAAGCCGTGGGTTGATAGATCCATCCGTGAAGCTGTGAACGCCCGTACTGCTGCCTATAACTCCGGTCTTGTATCCGGCAACATGGACGAGTACAAGGCAGCGGTCTATGGACTGAGGAGGGCGGTGAAGGAAGCCAAGAGGAAGTACCGAGACAGAGTGGAATCACAGATGGAGCAGCGCGACACCAGGCGCCTATGGCAGGGGCTACGGACTATCACAGACTACCAGAGCAGACCCCGCTATGGTGAGTGCCGACGCATCCCTAGCGGACGACCTGAACTCATTTTATGCACGGTTTGAGGCTAGCAACAACAGCGCTAGCTCGCGACTAACAACAACACCGTTAAGCGTGGCGAGGTGAGTTCTACCGCTGGGGACGAACACACACCTCTGTGACCGAGCACAGTGTGAGGAGGGCTCTGTTGAGGGTGAACACCAGGAAAGCTGCAGGTCCAGATGGCATATCTGGGCGTACTGAAGACCTGTGCTAACCAGCTAGCTCCAGTGTTCACCACAATATTCAACCTCTCCTGGCTGAGTCCGTGGTCCCCGCCTGCTTCAAGAGATCCACTATTGTCCCTGTGCCCAAGAATGCTTCTCCAGCATGTATGAATGACTACCGACCCGTGGCCCTCACCTCGGTGGTCATGAAATGCTTTGAGAGGCTGATAAAGGACTACATCTGCGCCTTCCTCCCTTCCTCCATGGACCCGCTGCAGTTTGCTTATCGCCCAAACAGATCCACGGATGATGCTGTCTCCCAGGTACTGCACACCACACTCTCTCATCTGGACAGCCAGAGGGGGCTATGTGAGACTGCTGTTCATTGATTATAGTTCAGCTTTCAACACCATAGTCCCTCCAGACTGGCCGGCAAGCTGATTGAGCTGGGACTGAACACCCCTGTGTGCTTGGATCCTGGACTTCCTGACCGCCAGGCCACAGGTGGTCAGGGTGGGCAGACACACTCCAAATCCCTCACCCTGAACACAGGATCCCCCAGGGTTGCGTCCTCAGCCCCTACTGTACTCCCTGTACACACATGACTGTGTGGCCAGGTTCAGCTCAACACCATCATCAAGTTTGCGGATGACACAGTGGTGGTGGGCCTGATCTCCGACAACGAGAAGGCCTACCTGGAGGAAGTTGCTGATCTGTCACTCTGGTGCCAGGACAACAGCCTCATCATGAATGTCACCAAAACTAAGGAGCTGATTGTGGACTTTAGGAGGGTACAACAACAGAGGACGTACTCACCACTGGGGATTAACGGGACTACTGTGGAGAGGGTGAGCGGGTATAAATACCTGGGAGTCCACATCACCGAGGATCTGACATGGTCAACAAACACAGACACTCTGGTGAGAAAGGCAAGGCAGCGCCTCTACCACCTCAGGCAGCTGAGGAAATGTAAAGTTTCCCAGAGGATCCTTCAGTCCTTCTACTCTGGAGCTGTAGGCGTCCTGACAGGAAGCATCACAGCCTGGTTTGGCAACTGCTCCGCCCAGGACAGGAGGCTCTGCAGAGAGTAGTGCGTTGCTGAACGCACTATTGGAACACCTCCCACCCTGCAGGACTTGTACACCAGGAGGTGCAGAACCAGAGCCGGCAGGATCATGAAGGATCCTCACCACCCCAACAACAGACTGTTTCAGCTGCTGCGGTCAGGCAGGCGCCTCCGTAGTCACGCTGCAAGAACAGAGACTGAGACGGAGTTTCTTCCTCAGGCCATCAGGACTGTGAACTCCGACCACCAGGACCCCCATAGACCCACACAACTGCCCCTCTTAGGCACACACACACACACACACACACACACACACACACACACACACACACACACACACACACTTACTGTAAATATTGTGTTGTTTTTTATTGTAAATAGTGTGTACTTGTTGCCCTTGCACATTCCTGCTGAGCATTGCCACTTTCATTTCACTGCACACCCTGTGTGTGTATGTGACAAATAAAACATCTTGAATCTTGAATCTTGAACTAACAACCAACATCTAACAACCATCAACCAACAACCATCAACCAACAACCATCATCTAACAACCATCAACCAACAACCATCATCTAACAACCATCAACTAACAACCAACAACCATCATCTAACAACCATCAACCAACAACCATCATCTAACAACCATCAACCATCAACTAACAACCATCAGCCAACAACCATCATCTAACAACCATCAACCATCAACTAACAACCATCATCCATCAACCAACAACCATCAACCAACAACCATCATCTAACAACCATCAACCATCAACTAACAACCAACAACCATCATCTAACAACCATCAACCATCAACTAACAACCAACAACCATCATCTAACAACCATCAACCATCAACTAACAACCATCATCTAACAACCATCAACTAACAATCATCAACCAACAACCATCAACCACCAACCAACAACCATCAACCAACAAGCATCAACCAACAAGCATCAACCACCAACCAACAAGCATCAACCAACAACCATCAACCAACAACCATCAACCAACAAGCATCAACCAACAAGCATCAACCACCAACCAACAACCATCAACCAACAACCATCAACCAACAACCATCAACCAACAAGCATCAACCAACAAGCATCAACCACCAACCAACAACCATCAACCAACAACCATCAACCAACAAGCATCAACCAACAACCATCAACCACCAACCATCAACCAACAAGCATCAACCAACAAGCATCAACCACCAACCAACAACCATCAACCAACAACCATCAACCAACAAGCATCAACCACCAACCAACAACCAACAACCATCAACCAACAACCATCAACCAACAAGCATCAACCACCAACCACCAACCAACAACCATCAACCAACAACCATCAACCAACAACCATCAACCAACAAGCATCAACCACCAACCAACAACCATCAACCAACAACCATCAACCAACAACCAACAACCATCAACCAACAACCACCAACCAACAACCATCAACCAACAACCAACAACCATCAACCAACAACCATCAACCAACAAGCATCAACCACCAACCAACAACCATCAAGCATCAACCAACAACCATCAACCAACAACCATCAACCAACAAGCATCAACCAACAAGCATCAACCAACAACCACCAACCAACAACCATCAACCAACAACCATCAACCAACAACCATCAACCAACAAGCATCAACCACCAACCAACAACCATCAACCAACAACCATCAACCAACAACCATCAACCAACAACCACCAACCAACAACCATCAACCAACAACCACCAACCAACAACCATCAACCAACAAGCATCAACCAACAACCATCAACCAACAACCATCAACCAACAAGCATCAACCAACAAGCATCAACCAACAAGCATCAACCACCAACCAACAAGCATCAACCAACAACCATCAACCATCAACTAACAACCAACAACCATCATCTAACAACCATCACCTAACAACCATCAACCAACAACCATCAACCAACAACCATCATCTAACAACCATCAACCATCAACTAACAACCAACATCTAACAACCATCAACCAACAACCATCAACCAACAACCATCATCTAACAACCATCAACCAACAACCATCATCTAACAACCATCAAATAACAACCAACAACCATCATCTAACAACCATCAACCAACAACCATCATCTAACAACCATCAACCATCAACTAACAACCATCAGCCAACAACCATCATCTAACAACCATCAACTAACAACCATCATCTAACAACCATCAACCAACAACCATCATCTAACAACCATCAACTAACAACCAACAACCATCATCTAACAACCATCAACCATCAACTAACAACCAACAACCATCATCTAACAACCATCAACCATCAACTAACAACCATCATCTAACAACCATCAACCAACAACCATCAACCAACAACCATCATCTAACAACCATCAACCATCAACTAACAACCATAATCTAACAACCATCAACCAACAACCATCAACCAACAACCATCATCTAACAACCATCAACCATCAGCCACCAGCCCCCTGATCTCTCCCAGCTCGTGGTCGTGTGGTTTGTTTAATCCAGATTAAAGAGCGCTACTGGTTGCCAGGCAACGGCACAGCCTGCGGCGCTAAGGGGCTTTACGCGGTTTACACTTCTCATTCCGACACTTGTTTTTAGACGTGAGCCGCTAATTACACAGCTTTCCATGTGCAGGTAGAGGAGGATTAATCTGTTTGGGTTCATAAGCCGGCTCATAAGTGTGTCATCAATATGCTCGTCTTATTCTAGAGAGGAAACAAGTGTTTTTATCAAAAACATATTCCTTTAGTTTAGAAACAAAGAAGCAAAACAATAAAGAAGTGAAACTCACAGACTCACAACTCACATGGACACATACACACATGCAGCTGAGGTACAGATATCATCACACTCAGACACTCACACACACACACACACACACTCACACACACACACACACACACACACACACACACACACTCAGACACTCACACACACACACACACACACACACACTCAGACACTCACACACACACACACACACACACGCAGACACTCACACACACGCAGACACTCACACACACACACACACGCAGACACTCACACACACGCAGACACTCACACACACACACACACACACACACGCAGACACTCACACACACACGCAACAGGAGTCCAGCAGCATCGCCTCCTCCAAATAAGGCAACTGACAACAATTTCAGTTTCAGAGCTGCACCTCCGCAGCACGCACACACACTTACACACACGCACACACACAAACAGATATACATACATAAACACACACCTACGTATACATATACATACACATACAAACACACACATACACGCACACACCTACACACATACACATACACACACACACAGATAGATATACATAAACACAAACCTACACACCTACGTATCCATACATATACACACATACACACACATACACACATACACACACACATACATGCAAATTCACACATACACACACACCTACACACTCACATACATACATATACACACACATTCACACACATACACATTCATACACATACATACACACACACACAGATAGATATACATAAACACAAACCTACACACCTACGTATCCATACACATACATACACATACACACACACACAGACACATACATACACATACACACACATACACATACACACACACCTACACACATACATACATATACACACACATTCACACACATACACATTCATACACACCTACACACACATACACACACACACATTCATACACACACATACACACACACACATACACACATACACACACACACATACACATATATACACACACACACACACACATATATACACACATACCTACACACACATACACACACACACATTCATACACACACATACACACATACACAAATGTCTGGACGGATTATATTAAACTCGAGTGTGTGTGGAGAGTATAATGAGACCAACATCTCTGTTGCCATGGAAACCGGAAGCAAGATATTTTTTTGTTTTGACACCTTGGACCGCGGCTGTCATCTATTTTTTTTTCATCCATAATTTTTTTAATCCTTTTTAATCATTTGTTGTTGTTGTTGTTGTTTTAATGAGCGGTTTGGTCCGTTACGAACATCTCTCTCGTCGTGTCATCACACTTAAAGCGGCGGCAGGCTGCACACCTGTGTGCCCGCAAAGCCGTTATGCAAATGAGGAACTCATCTCTATGTAAATGTTGTGTTTTTTAAAAATTGTATTAATATTTTTTTTTTAAGGTTTGTAATCGTGAAGTTAGGAAGAACCGTTCCTCCTCATCTCGCCGTGACGCTCGGCGCCGCGTCTCGCCTCCGAAGGAGAAAATAAGAACTCATCTGTTCCTTTATCGTCCGCATGAATCACCCGGCGACGCTGACGGTGACATCTATCACCATGGTTACCAACCAAACACCAATAAAACGCAGCAGCAGCCTTCCAGCTCCACACACCCTGATTCCTTTTCCCTCTTTCTCCCGGTGGTTTATAGAAAGCGTCCATGTCTCTGAATCCGTGTCGTTCTCCACCGGCTTCCTGCTCATGAGGCGGAAAAGTTCAACGTTCACATATTTTACCCGCGAGAATCTTTTGGGTTTGGAGACGAGATCCAAGAGTCAGAGAGTCAGAGCGAAAAGATAGCAGCAGCAACACGGGAGGTCTTTGTTTCATAACAACGCCTCAGGAGCAAAACCCTGAACACACACACACACACACACACATATATATTTATATATATATATATATATATATATATAAATATAAGCATCTTTGAGTATTTTGAAAAGCGCTATAGAAATCTAATGTATTATTATTATTATTATTATATATAGATATTATTAACAACGCTTCCAGGAGCCTAAATGCTGAACACACACACACACACACACACACATATACAGCTATATATATATATATATATATATATATATATAAATATAAGCATCTTTGAGTATTTTGAAAAGCGCTATAGAAATCTAATGTATTATTATTATTATTATTATATATATATATTATTAACAACGCTTCCAGGAGCCAAAACGCTGAACACACACACACACACACACACACACACACACACACACACATATATATACAGGACTGTCATTGCTGATTATATTACAGCTTAAGAAAACTCTAAAATCCTATCTCAAAATTTTAATATTTCCTCAGACCAAGTAAAAAAGATTTATAACAGCTGAGTGTTTGTCAAGGCTCAGAACCCTTGCAGGTGTTTGTTAATTAGACAATTCAAGTGATTTGTTTAATACCCTACTAGTATACTTTTCATGATATTCTAATATTTAGAGATAGGATATTTGAGTTTTCTTAAGCTGTAAACCATAATCAGCAATAAATCAGAATAAAAGGCTTGCAATATTTCAGAAAATAAAGAACTTCATCACAATATTCTAATTTTCTGAGACAGTCCTGTATATATATACATATATATATTTATATATATTATTAATAATGCCTCCAGGAGCCAAAACGCTGAACAAATATAATAGATATATATATACATACATATCTATTATATTTAGATATATATATATTGTTATATATACAAATGTATATTATGTATATACTAGGGCTGTGAAACGATTACAATTTTTAATCGGATTAATCACAGGTTTTTGTGGATTAATCATGATTACATTACATTACATTACATGTCATTTAGCAGACGCTTTTATCCAAAGCGACTTACAATAAGTGCATTTCAACCTAGAGTACAAACTAAGAACAACAAGAATACAGGAAGTAACATTTCCTCAACATAGTCGAACTACAAAAGTACCACAATAAGAGCTATCTAAGTGCCACTGAAGTGCTAATCTGTGTTTTAATCCAGATATAGTCGGAAAAGGTGTGTTTTCAGTCTCCGACGGAAGATGTAGAGACTTTCTGCTGTCCTGATGTCAGTGGGGAGCTCGTTCCACCACTGAGGAGCCAGGACAGCAAACAGTCTGGATTTCGAGTGATTAGCTCGAGGTGCAGTAGTCACAAGTCGATTGGCTGTTGCCGGAGCGAACGATGCCGGGTGTACGGTGTGACCATATCCCGGATGTAGACGGGCCCGATCCGCTAGAGCACGCCAGGACCAGTGTTTTGAAGCGGATGCGAGCAGCCACCGGTAACCAGTGGAGAGAGCGGAGGAGCGGAGTGGTGTGGGTGAATTTCGGGAGGCTAATCACCTATTACCAATATTCTCGGTATATTTTGTGAGAACATAGAGATTTATGACAAAAGACGGATATATACATTTATACATTCTTCTATACAATGGTGCTGCAACTCAGCAGTTATTTAGCAGTTTTCTTCCATATGGAACATTAATACATCTTCATCCTAAACAGAATGTTTAACCCTCCTGTTACCTTTCGGGTCAATTTGACCCCATTTAATGTTTAATGTCGGTGTTCTTTGGGGTCAATTTGACCCCAGGCTGTTTTTCACTGTGTCAAACATATCAGAAATATCAACTTTTATTTATTTAAAGGGCTATTTAGGTAGTCAACAAACAAACATAAAGTACCTCACACTTAAACTTGGGAAGCAATATTAATTCTAATAATTTTCTGGAGGTTTTAATTGCTAGGGTCAAATTGACCCCGAGGGTAAAATATGTTCGTAAATGTAAAGGTAACAGGAGGGTTAAACAGAGCATTTTTCTCTTGTTTGTCAACCATTAACTCCACCATGATACAATCTAAAGGTGGACAGATTGACAAGTGACTTTTTTTTTGCTCGGTCCCGATGCGCGCGCACGGAGCTCTGTGGCGCAAGACGGAGATCGATAAGTGTTAACGCAACGCGAAGAGACAGAAATGACATGCTGCTGTGGAGATACGATCAACAACAGACGTTTAGTTTAATAAAAGAACAAAGACGTGCTATAGAGAACATGTCAGGGGGCGGGCCAATCTTTTTAATGTCATGCGATCTACCGACACTACGCGCGATCGACTGGCAGGTCGCAATCGACGTGTTGAGACCCTGATCTACAGGAAGTAAAAGTCGTAATAAGGTTTCCGGAGGTGAACCTGCGGAAGGATCATTACCGATGAACAGACCGTCTGCATGAGAGCGGACAGAGTTCAGATTGAAGTGGTGGATTGGAAGCTCATTTTGCAAGTGACTTTTTTTTCGTCCCGACGACCAACAACAGACGGATTGGAAGCTCATTCTGCGCATGCGTTAAATGCGTTTAAAAAAAACAACTAGTTAAACCTGTAATTGGATTAACTGAGTTAACGCGTTATTTTTCACAGCACTAGTATATACATATTATATATGTATTACATATATTGTTATAAATACATATGTATATTATATATATATAATATATATATATAATATCTGTATACATATCTATTATATATATATATTGTTATATTGTTATATATACAAATGTATATTATATATACACTACCGTTCAAAAGTTTGGGATCACCCAGACAATTTTGTGTCTTCCATGAAAAATCACACTTTTATTTATCAAATGAATATAAAATATAGTCAAAACATTGACAAGGTTAGAAATAATGATTAATATTTGAAATATTAATTTTGTTCTACAAACTTCAAGCTCAAAGGAAGGCCAGTTGTATAGCTTATATCACCAGCATAACTGTTTTCAGCTGTGCTAACATAATTGCACAAGGGTTTTCTAATTCGACATTAGTCTTCTAAGGCGATTAGCAAACACAATGTACCATTAGAACACTGGAGTGATCGTTGATGGAAATGGGCCTCTATACACCGATGGAGATATTTCATTAGAAACCAGACACTTCCACCTAGAATAGTCATTTACCACATTAACAATGTCGAGAGGGTATTTATGATTAATTTAATGTTATCTTTATTGAAAAAACAGTGCTTTTCTTTGAAAAATAAAGTCATTTCTAAGTGATCCCAAACTTTTGAACGGTAGTGTATATACATATTATACATTGTATACATATATTGTTAAACATACATATATATTCATCATATATATATATATATATATATAATATGATGAATATGAAGTTTCCCTTCTCGTTGTCACACAAGAGAAACACAGAAAGCTTCATGTCTCAGAGCGGAG